>NW_028301578.1:15537500-15812500 GCF_042242905.1 Orbicella faveolata | reverse complement strand
CATTGTAATTCACCAAGGTTAGTTATGATTTTTGCAGCCACAGGAACTGGATTGCTCTTCTACGACAACCATTTCTAAACTAAGTCATACTTCACGAGTTTTTCAGATTTGCTCAAGACGGATATTAACTTAACTTTGTGTGCCATCGTACTCCCGCAAAGAGCAAGAACAAATATGGATAGATCGAATAGAATTCTTGGCATCAATTAACAGTTTTATCGAAGTTGCTCCGTTCCATACTAAATTGGCTGCTTTCGATTCGAATAGTAATTCTCAATTAGACTATGAAAAGACCTCTTCGAATTCAAAAGGTTAACAAAAAGGTTAAACAATCCCTCGTGTTGAGGACGTCCAATCAGGATACACCCGTATGCAAATGAAGGAATGTTCACTGCGACTTTTAACAAGTTTTTCAAAAATGAAACTCTTGACTCGCCCTATCGTGTCTGGGCGCCGGCTTGATCGGACCCAGACTCCCTTCAGTCATATGCACTCGCACGTGTTGGTTGAGCAAAGCGGCGCTCGCGAACGCGCTTGCGCAGTATCCACATCTAAAAGGTCTTTCGTTAACGTGTGTTTCCATGTGTGTGCGGTACTCCACTGGATGTGAGAATGATTGGCTACAGTGAGAGCAAGTCAAGTTCTTTCCGCCGGTTATTCCATTACAATGATGTACCTCAAGTTGTTCGCGGTTTGTAAACGCTTTAAAGCACTGGTTGCACCTCCAAGTAAAATCATCAACTGGATCAAAGCGCGTCGCTGCTCGTGTTTGTTGTTTGTACCCGTAGCCTCGTCCTCGGTACGAGGTCGTTCTTCTATCTTCTGTCAACATCACATGGTCCTGTTCAGATTTACTTGTTTCAGTCGACTCAGTCCTCCTCAAAGGAGGTCGGCCCCTTTGAGCTGGCGCATGTTCTGTAAGATTTCGCCTAGCCGCTGGGTCAACCGTCTCGTTTTTATCGGCTCTTGTGCGTGATCTTTCTTGAGCCACAAGATCACGAGGGGGGTGTACACCTGTTGGAAAACAGCAAAGTTTCCATGTTGTGCTGTGTGTATACCTAGATTCAGATATCTACGTTTGGCCCAATCTGTAACTTATGCCTGTCTCTTGTAAAAATTTCGTTTCCTCAATACTTGTTATGCAAAATAAAATGGTTGTTGTTGTTGTCGTTGTAATGAGCTCAATTACAAAGGGGTTACACGCGTCTGACTAGAATTTGTTGTAATGAATTGATTTCTTTCTTAAGAGGTTAAAAGTGAAGAATGATCATCGCAGTAAATTTTCTAATTTAAGCAATTGGAAAGAAGAAGCCTGAAAAAAGTTCAGGGCTTCAACGGGATTCGAACCCGTGACCTCCGCGATACCGGTGCGATGCTCTACCAACTGAGCTATGAAGCCACACATTGGGAGCGAGGTCAATTAATTGAGTTCATATCTTCCCGTGAGGAGTGAAATGATGTGAAGTATATATGAAATAATACGCACCGGTATCGCGGAGGTCACGGGTACGAATCCCGTAGAAGCCCTGATTTTTTTTCAGGCTTCTACTTTCCAATTGCTTAAATTGGAAAATTTACTGCGATACAGTAAACACCCGCATATAAGAACACACAATTTCAGAGGTCAGACTGATTGTGTTCTTATTTATCGGATGCTTCGTGAAAAATCAGCCTCAGGATGTTCTTAAATGTTCTTAAATTTTTTTAAATTCAGTGCTGTACAGCATAAAAAATGTTGCTAGAAATTTTAATCATGTTTTTGGACAATTACATAAATTGATGGAACAATAATTAAAAACCTAATGTTCAAATAGGTGTACTGTAATCAGTAATGTAACAAAACAGTAACAAGAAGGGTGTATGTATAGTTCTGTGGCAGATCCATATGCTGCCCCACCCTTGAAATGCCTAAAGTAGAGGTCCACTGTACATCTGCAAATCTGACACCCTTCCCATTTTATAAGAACATTTTTTTTTTTTCCAGGCTGATATTGTTCTTATAAAAGTGGTGCTTTATTTGCCAAATTTCAGCCTGATGTTCTTAATCCATGTGTTCTTATATGCGGGTGTTTACTGTAATCATTCTTCACTTTCATCTACAACCGCAGTTCAAATATGAATTATTTCATATATACTTCACAACATTTCACTGCTCACGGGAAGATATGAACTCAATTAATTGACCGCGCTCCCAATGTGTGGCTTCATAGCTCAGTTGATAGAGCATCGCACCGGTATCGCGGAGGTCACGGGTTCGAATCCCGTTAAAGCTCTGATTTTTTTCAGGCTTCTTCTTTCCAATTGCTTAAATTGGAAAATTTACTGCGATGATTATTCTTTACTTTCATCTACAACCGCAGTTCAAATATGAATTATTTCACATATACTTTACGAGGTTAATGATGACGAGAACTTTTAATCATTGCGCGGCACAAAGCATTCGCGGCATCACAACAGCACAGAGGAATCAAGGGGGATGGTTGGGTGGTTTACCTGTATTAAAATGCCATATAACACAAGCACACTTACCTCTACTCCCCGAGTCGCTTAGCGCAACAGGTACCCCCATGAATTGTGAATACCTGGTATCGTACCACACAAGCAACTCCTGACCAGGAAGAATTTCCCGGATGGTCCTGTAATAAACGCAGCCATGATATTGAAACACGACCATGTTTTGTTCTTTCTTGTGCCTTGCGCAACGAACAAACCGCATCCAGCTGGAATTAGCTTCATCTCTGCCATCAAGATAATGGCTGACTTGACCATCATGGAAGACCTACAGTCATTGATTTACTTGCTTAATTAATTATAACATGCATTTTTACACGTTAATTCCGACAATTTGGCATTTTATATTCTACTTGACGAGTTATCTTAATCCTCATGAAGTGACTACTGATAAAATTGGCATCAACTTTGACATCTTTAACTTACAGCGATCACGTTACAAAAACAGCTTCTAACTGCATGCACAAACTGATAGAAATAAACAAGATAAAGCATTTATTGGATAAGAAGACATTGCTTCTACTTATGGATTCTTTTATCTTCAGTAAGCTGTTTTACTGTTCTCAGTCTGGTCGAACACAAGCAAGTCTATCATCGAGAAATTACAGTTGGTGCAAAATTTTGCTGCACGTATTGTATTGGGACTGCGAAAGTACGACCATATCTCACAAGGCATCAAATCCTTGAATTGGCTGCAGGTCAGCGATAGACTCTACATAAATGACGCTGTGATGACTTTCAAATGTATTCATAATCTTGTTCCAGACTACTTGATTGATAAATTCGTTTTCCGATCTCAAATCGCTACAAGAAACACCAGACAGAGTAATGACTTTAACATTCCACGTTGCCGACTGGCTACCGGACAAAGATCATTTGCATATCGCAGAGCAAACATCTGGAATGAGCTGAGTGATGATTTGAAAAGTTTACCTTCTGTGAAAGCTTTTAAGGGACACTTGACCAAACATATTTTAAATGTTAATAATGTAAATTCTTAATATTCAATTTTAAACTTTGTAAATTTTTAAATCTTTAATACTGTAATTAATTTTAGACTCCTTTCCCAGTTTGTTTATTCATTTTAATTGACGTATTTTTATCTTTTTTATTTCTTTTGTAACTGAAAAGCCCCTTTGGGGAGTTGCAAATAAAGTATGTATGTATGTATGTATGTATGTATGTATGTATGTATGTATGTATGTATGTATGTATGTATGTATGTATGTATGTATGTATGTATGTATGTATGTATGTATGTATGTATGTATGTATGTATGTATGTATGTATGTATGTATCAACAAACTAAACTTATTGTTTCATTTCATCAGGTTTGTACTACAAACTTCCAAACGAATATTGATATATTTGTGATATGTTCTTACCTCCCACATATATTCTGTCTCTGTTTCAATTTTGATGTCTTCTGGTCGTACCAGTTTTCCCTCGTAAGGCCCGATCCAGGTTCCCGCCGGTATCCTCTTCCTGGCGCAAACGCCGTAACCGACGCAAGGAATGCTGGATGTACACAAGCAGACCTCGTCCGGGAATTTAAGAATAGAACCATTCTCTAATGGACTATGGGACTGCCCAGCGCTGACGAGTTTTCTGAGTGAATGCAAAGGTCCGTGCATTGGACATTCTCCATCATGTTTCTCGTTGCAAATGTCACACCCTGTAAAAGTTACGTACTATTCATCAGAAGTATATTCTTTATTTTATTACACCACTTGCTGTGCTGGCGCAGAAGTTGAATGTAGAAAAATCAAATTGACCCGCTGTACGTACTTATGTTTTTTAGACTACGAACCGTGTTCCTCTTTTCACTTAACCAGGAAAAAGAAGCAACGAAGGGGGGAAAATGATTACGTTCACCCCGGAATTCTGGACTGAGAGGCCTTCATGTTTTTCTCTCGCATTTTCATGTTCTTACTCGACAAACTATGAAAAAATAGGACCTTAGCGTAGTCTCTGCGCTGCTTTCAAATGTAGGCCAATTATTCGATAGTTATGTATTTTCCATTTCATTTTTCGTTTCAAACCTTGGCAGGCATCAACTTTAAAGTCGGTACACGGGTCCGCACACAGGGACATGTGAAAGCAGCATGCGTGGATCATTGACAAAATTACGTGCTGTTCACACTAGGCGACTTGCAGCCACGATGTGCAAGCCGGTGAAAATTTCTCTCGTGGGTGTTGATAGGATTCAGCTCGTGAAAACGAATCTCTATGCTTCATGTCCCTTTGTGCAAATAGGCCATGTCCGAATTACCTTGGGCCTCTATTTGAAAACGAGACTACGTGCAAAAAAAAATGAGTTTGATTTGCATGGAAATAAACATGTAGGCGGAACAAATTTTCATATGAATGGTTTCGCACGAAGGCTCGTTTTCAGTGACACAGAGGCAAAAGGCAACTCGGAAATGGTCTATTTTGTTGCTTGTGCATGACTGCGACAACTCAGTGTCCCCTCAGATGTATCGACCTTAATGTTGATAGTCTTGCTGGAAGCTGAGTTTGTAATCAACTGGTTGTTTGTCCCAACACGAGACTTCTATTCAAAGCTCGTGCTTGGTGTTCTATATTTAGACCACTCTGACGGATCGTGACTGGTTATTTTTCTTTATAATTGACTGAAAACAATGCATTCAGAATATAAACCAGTGTCATGCTCGAGCTCCTCCCGAACGCTTTGAAACAAAATCTTGACAATGTAGAGCCGTGGGATTGTTCAACATTGAATTTTTTATATTTTCTTTTCCCTTAAATTCTTCTAGTTTTTGAGTACCATATTTCCTTTTCATTTATCGCTGAAGTGAATACATCAACGAAAACAAAACCCTTTATATTGAGGCTTGTAAAGAATAAATAATAGATTAAAATTTTGAACAATTTTCTATCAAATTTTAACAATGCAGTTGCTTTCGAACTTCTTGCCAAATTCCAGTCTTTAATTTCAAATGCAGTTCATCTTTTTGTGCATAACAATCAAATCTTTAAATTGCATTCTTGATATAAATAACAGAGAAATGCAAAACAGGCCACCAGAACGCATAAAAACAATTTACTTACAGAGTACGGACTACAAAATGGCCAATCACAGCTCGCGTTCGATTAGAAATACGCAATAACAATATATCCTTTTTCTTTCAGTGCAAGTTGTATTAAACTAATTATTTCAATTCATAACCGATCAAGATTGCAAAGTACAACTGATATTCAGTCAACAACAGTTACATGCTCAAGCGGCTTCCATGAACACAACACGTGGAAATCACCATGTGCCATGTTCGATTTCATCACGTCTAATTTTTTTAAAAGACGAAACTGACTGATTTACTCTACAGATTATTTCTCTTCTAGCAAATATTTTGTAGAAGATCAAATTGAGACGTTTTCCACAGTGTTCATTTAACTGTGTTTTATAACATTTAGTTGATGTTTATTCGAGGGAGGGAATATTCAAGATTGAAAACACAGAAGTTTTAAAAGCGACTGGACAGTGTTTATTTTGTCTCTCGCTGTTTATACGCTTTCTCAGAAATCTTTCATCTCGGAATGAGAGTGACATTTTCTGTCTTCAAGCGAGATTGTCAATATCACATGACAGACCGCGACACAACTATATCTACATATTTGAATGCTCAGCACTGAGGGAAGTCAATAATAGTTTATCGAAAGCGTAAATTACGACTCTAAAAGCCAACCCTAGTAGATTTATTGCAGGCATATTAATATCTGCCAATTTTTAATTACTATTTCGAACTGATGTTGGTTTTTACTCTATAGAGCGGTAGCTGTGATAGTAGAATCACAATGAAGGCATCTAAAACCCATCTACCCGTGAAAAGGTTTAAAAACTTAAGTACTCACATGAAATAGCTTTATTACTCGTCCCATTTTCCAGTTGCGTCGCTTGCCTCCGCCGTTGCTGCAGCTGTACTGGGTCCACAAGACGAATGGGAGTATAGCCATACAAATAGTTGAACAAATCTTCGGCGGTAAGCTTATTTCGTTGCGAGGAGGCAGGAGTGGAGGAGTTTTGAATTTGAGCGGGAGAAGTACTTCCCCCTTGCGGTCTCGCTCTGTCCAAGCCGGCGAATGCTGCCATGTCTAATTTCCCAATTTCAATCTTCGGCGCGAGAAGACCAAGATATTGCTGCCGTGATGAAAGTCTCTCTCTAGGTTTCACGTTATTCAAGGAAGTTTAACAAGCAGAAACCTATGAAAAATGAAACAGCGTATCAATAAATCATTGCACAACGCTCTATCCGCTCTGAATCCAGCCAGGTGCCTTCATTCTTGGCTTTATACAAATGACATAAGTTGGAAAGGAAATTATTCATGTGCTGTCAAATGAAGCGTACACCGGCACCTGCTCCACGTTTTGAAAAATTGATGAAGGCTAAATAACTTCTTGGCGGTAAAACAGGCATCTTTTCTTTGCTAGCGCAGGTAGGCTTAGTATTATTTTAGACGGGATTTTGGTGGCACGTGCCTATCCAGGGTGAACGGCTGACGAGTGGAAATCAATAGAGGTCGGACTTATTTGATTCCACATTAAACGGGAGAAACAAATAGTCGTAAATACTTTTGCTTGTATTTTATTTAAAAGCGCATTATATTTGTGCCTCACTTTTTCTCTTGGTGAGAGTTGATGGGCAGCTACGATGAAGTTGTCAAAACGTTTTGTTTGAGTGAGCGACACAACTTGTCACGGGTAATTAAACACGCAAACACAAAACTTAATAGGCACTTTCCCGATTTTCGGTGAAAGGAAATATATATCTTAAACTCTATCTAACAGCGACTTCTGAAGGCAACATTTTGACCCAATCGGTGCGAAGTAAAACCTATTTTCAAGTAAATGTAAACCATGTTACACGGCAGGTGAGCTTGTCTGCTAACTTCGAATTTTTTAAGGCGTGTTATTAGTAGGTAGCTAGAAGCACCGAAGTTGTAGCGGTTATCTTTTCGCGACTATGATAAATAATACAAGCGAGACGGTCCTACCGGCGTGATCTTTGATAAAATCAGCAAATATTCCACATATTCTACTTCATGATTATAGCTTTTAAAGTTATGCTTTGATTAAAATTTTGTTTTACTTTCTTTGGACTTCTCGTTAAATCACAGAATTCCTGGGCATCTGTAGAAACAAGTGCAGTGGAAGCGTTATGGTCAATATCTAATTACGTCTGTACTACGAGTCTCTGTGCTTAAGTCCCGCATCTCAGTACAATTCTGATTCCTTAGCATGTCTACTGTCTACTGAAATAACGAAAGAAATATCCACAGTAATACTGCGTAAATAATTTCTCCGCAATAGCTCTCACCTCAAGAAGACACCAAGTAGAGTCCCTTTGCAGCGAGATCACACAATGAATATCCCAAATCCATCTTTACAAGTAAATCTCCAACAAGCTTTCAAAACAGCCAACAGGAACAAGGTTTAAAAACACGTGTGATTCCTTGATTTGACGAGCACGTGTCAATCTTGGACTTGTAAGAAATGGTTGTGAAATGGTTCGCCGTACGAATGCCTGAAATGGACTCGACAGCTAGGAACGCTTTCGTGATTCTTACACGAACTCAAGTGCTCTTAGGCAACCGAAATCTGACTCTGAAGGTAACTAGTTGTGGAATTTAAGAATCTCCCACAGATCTTCTCGATCAACTGACAGTGTTGTAAATTCCAATATGTATTTCGTTGTAACACTACCTGGCGTGAGAATAAGCGAGAGGGAAACTTGTGAAAGGCTGACTTGTAAATAATTAATTGCATGCCTGGGTTAAGTGACAACAGATTCAATCAATATGAAATTTCAATAATTAATTTTGTGTTTTGAAAATAGCTTCAATTGTTTGCAAGAGAAAATGTTTAAATATGCATGACCTGTCAAGTAGCTTTTTATTATTTATAGCCCTGGCATTTTATGGCAGTGAAAAATTACCGCGCATTCTGACTAAGATCTAGTGAGCTAGATTGTTTCGAGAACAAACTTTAATCGATTCCGGAACTGTGTGAAAACTGTAAAAACGCTCAATTGCAGCAGCAAAACAAAACTTCCAATAAGGGAAAAAAGACTCATTTTTTCTCGAGAGACGCATTTTGGAAAAAAAAAAATTTCCCCGAAGCTGAAGAGATTGGAAACAACATCCGAGCTACAAGCCTGAAAAGGATAAGTGTATTATTTAGCAAGGCCTTATCCGATAGGTTTTGTTCGTTTATTTGTCTAAGAAACATGCAAAACAAACATTTATTTTCGAGGCAAAAAGCAATACATTATTTGACAGTTACGTTCTTAGGAAATCCTGAGTGGGAAATAACGATGAAGACTGCGATAAAATTTGAATTCGCGAACATTTGGGAAAAGTATTATTGCGGGTTGATTTTGGAAGCTATTGTGTATTCGAAAAAGTGCGAAAACCTTTTAGGCAGGTTGACAAAGCCTTGTTTAATTTTTCATAAGGGTTGTCTCGCTTGTTAGCTGTCTGTAATTGAGATCTTTCCAATCTAAACATAGGAAACAGTTTATGGAAAGCTATGAAATAGTGATAAAAGTCAAAAAGAATATTTAGCGCTGGATTTATCTCGCATTTAACAATGTGGCTCGATAAACTTTTTGTTCTCTTCTGTCATATGGAAATCAGTGCTCTTTACATATGTAAACGCATTCATTAGCTTCTTTTCTTCATGCCTCACAGTTTCTTTAACATTGCTTTCAAATCATTGAGCTTTGCCAAAGATAACAATTCCCCGTTGTGAAAAATCAATTAGAAAGAAGTGTTCCACATGGCTAAATGTTATTGACCTTTATTTGGACTCGGCTATTAGGGCCAAGGTAGCCTCTGCGGGGTTCCTAAGTTAATAAAAATCAAATTCGAAAAATGTAAAAATAAAGTGGCAATTTATCTCATATTAACCATACTTTCACCTCACGGAATTTCTATCTGGGGATGATTTGGCAAAAACAAAACGTTCAAAGTTCTTGTTTCGCGCGCTTTTCGATTAAGATTCGATCGTGCTTTGAAAAAAAAAAGGCGGTTCAAAGATAAACAAAGAATTCCTGGTGTTTGGATATCTACTTGTTCGAGTCATGAAAGCTATGTAACTAAAATCATGTCCATTTAAGCTTTTTTTGGTATTCTTCTGTTTGTTTTTCGAACATTTTTCCGTACCATCTTTCGCTTCGTTATTTCAAATTGAAATTTAATTTTGGTTGTTAAATAGTGTTGCTATACCCTTAAGTGTTACATGAAAACCAGCTCTTATCAATATCTTAGTTACAAATTTAATTGATAAGTATCTTCCAAACAATAAAAAGAACTTCGAGGAATTCACACCAAACAGAAACAGCTTACGAACAAGGCAACAGATCAAGATGAACAATGCGCATGTGCGGTTATGCGTCACACTTGCAAAGACTCGCATAAGGGAAAATAAGTAAAGAGAGAGGCTATTTGATTTTGCGAGTGTACTCTTGAAGCTAAGGCCTAAGCACTTTTTGTAGTTCATCTCGTCTTTACACAAACACCGTGCAATTCGACTTGATACCGGGGCATTTGTCAAAAAAGGCAATTACTTATAATAAGCTAAATCATTTCCGAATAGTACCGTTAAATATGTACGATTTCTAATGGCTACTAATACCTTTGGATTATTTAAGCGCTCTAGCAGTGTGGTCTGGAATTCAATCGACTAAAGCTGTATTTTTATCACGAAAGCCGAGAGAAGAGAGTGATCAGCTTCTTATCAAATCTCGTTATAATATCAATAAACTTTCAGCCAAACATCCGATAAGTGAGAATAAAGAACTCGAGAAGTGCTTCTTGCATAGTGTTCGTTTATCGTATTATGGATGCCCAGTGGATGTTGGAAGAGCAAACGGGAAGAGAAAGAATTCTTCCAAGTGAAGCGGAGAGTGACGCCAGTTTCACGGTGAGTTAGTTAGCAGGAACAGTGATCAATTTGTATCTTCTCTTCGTATTTTTATAACAAATTCAAATGCGCAGGTGATGAGAATAACAGGAAGACTTTTCCCCCCTTAGGGAATTCGAAGATGTCAGTAACTTAAAGTTTTTTTTTAACCCAACTTATAGAAAATTATAATAAATGGCAGTTTTAACTGATTTCGGAAAAAAAAAACGAACGAGTTGAATGAGATGAACTGTTTAATAGCATCAAGATGTAAGACGACAGGGTGGAAGGAGTATCAATATCAACCGAAGTGACTTTTGGAAAAAAGTGGTTTACTTGTTAGTAAAATTCATGGTCGGGAATTGTTCAAACTCATTTTTATTTGTAAGTCCTTGCTCAAAGAAGATATTAAGTAATAATATTGTTCAAAAAAACACTTGTAAATCAAACAGCACCGCTCTACACACATCGCATAATATTTTTGGTTCGAATCTTTATAACACAGGATAAACAATCATAGCTTGATGCTATTTCCTTAGACTGCAACATACACCAAAAAGAGATACTTTAAAAAGTAAACATACCTTTAAAACTGCCTTATAACTCGCCCAGCGTCCAGCCATTAAACTTCCCAAATCCACAATCTCCAAAAGGATAAAAAAGCCCCCATCTCCCTAAAGTAGCTTTCATTGCCGACCATCAGTCCATTTAACTACAGCAAAACTGTGTTTCAATTGCAAACCGTCAACTGATTGTTCGCGAACATAATGCTTTCTTAGCGTTTGTGCCATTACTGTACTATTTAGCACGATTTAATATATATAAAACTGAGTTTTAACGAACTTAAGTTTAAGTTAACCCGTTTTCACAAATTATAACACCAAGGCAGTTAAGCTTGTGGTTTCAGTGGATGGTTTTATGACAGATCAACCCGCTCTTTAGCGGGTTGTTAGCGGGTGTGACGGGTATTTCACTTCTTCAAATCTTTGTTTTGAAAGAGCCTTAAGTCAAATGCAAAAACTTCACTAAATTGAAGTTTTGGTTATGCTACATCGATCTGAAGTGTTAGTTTCAAAGATTCAAGGAAACCCGAATTGAGATACAATTGTCATGTACTTCTGCAATTAGATTGGTAAGTGAGAGGTCGTTTTTGATTATAAAACTGTTTGAATTAGGTTTCTAATAATAATCATGACACAGTTCAACTTAAAACCTAATCAATTTCCGAGGTTATAACGCCAGATTTTTAACGAAAATCACTTAGTGACGAATTGCAAATTACGTTACCAGACAACAGAGCTGTTGGGGGGAATCGTGATGGATCAGTGGGTATGCAGTCAGGGTACCACTGAGTTCGTGAGTTCAGTCAGACCTAGAAATGATTATGACTGTGATCGTAAGTTGCATTCATCTTACGTTTTGTGTTCTTGGACAAGACACTAATGCGCCTCTCTAACCTGAAGTAGAAATGTTTACCGGTAAAAAGGCAAAATGTAGGACCTCCCGTGGGAGTGGTCATACTCCTACTTTGTCGCTTGCTATAGACGACAAGCCAGAGAAAAGCCCGTGTCGTCATCATCATCATCATCGTCATCATCATTATTATCATCATCATCACCAACATTTGTGCGTTCTTTGAGTGGAGAATTGAGCTGTAATCTCTCTGCTTCCAGCCTAACCACAACTAGGTTATCCGTTTGACAAAACAGACTCCACCCTCACCAGTACTGGCTTAGCAGTTTTAAGCCACAATCGTTTAAACAAGCCACCTCGATTCTTGTCAAATTCAAGAACAATTTAAATGAACTGCGTGTATTTGACTGTACTGTATGATATTTCCAAGTTATATGGAAATCTTCCTTTGTTTTTCGCCGTTGCTAGGAAACAATGGATGATTTGTTTTAAGTGACTTAGGTGTTAGTTGCATGCAGGGCGTGGCTGTGGTTTAAGACTATTATTGCACCCTTGTTATAGTTTCTTGCAGATTGTTTTTTTTTATGAAGTCCGTAGCCATGATCGCTTTAACGTTTCTATTTGTGGTCATGATATGCTGCACAGCTGAAAACTCTACAGTATCAACTGGTAAGTGACGTCACAGACACAATTGTTAATCACGTCATTTATTCTTTACCATCCAGGGTCCGATTTTTCAATCATCTATTAAGCAATTCAGAACTAGAATGAACTGATTGCATTTTTAAATTTTTGCAGTAAGGCTTTCTGCTTATATTCCTCTCCTTCAGTTTTGATGGCGACTGATATATGCAGAATTGGCAATGAAAAGCTCTTCTATACTGACAAGAAAAATCAAAACCTCGATCACATTTGACCC
This sequence comes from Orbicella faveolata, assembly GCF_042242905.1. Lineage (NCBI taxonomy): Eukaryota > Metazoa > Cnidaria > Anthozoa > Scleractinia > Merulinidae > Orbicella > Orbicella faveolata. Next base: position 15,799,735 of record NW_028301578.1, on the reverse strand, counting down.
CGGATTAGTGTTATTCGGTTTCAAACAACGCGGCGAGGAAAATAAAACGGTAAAATACTGAAATTTGTAATGCACAGGTAGGGCCCAGTCCAAGAGAAGGAGCAATACCCCAAATTGCTTGATTTATGTAAATATATCTTGACTTTGTTTCTTCTAATGATAAGTAAATTCATCGAATAAATGCTCCTGGTAGTAATACGCATTTAAGTTTATGTCATCTTTTAGAGCAAGCTGTGGGTATATATCAACATGAAGTGAATTTTGATACGTTGGAATATAAGGAGGGCTCCATACACCCCCATTATACCACGCCCCGTTTGGGGCGTGATCTATGCGAGGGGACTAATTGCTGGTTTTCAGTGTCACGCAATTCAATTAGATCAAAATCAAAATCAAAACCGGTCAATAGATAAAGTCCAGAATCTGGGAAATGAAAGAAGGTAAATATGCAAAGACTCTCGCCAAAATTCTGGTCACAGCAATTTTTCTTATGCGAGATATGCGGAGAAATTTTTTACCCAAATTTATAGAGATTTGTATGGAGACGCCATGCTGGTGCCCATCCGTATGGGCACCAACATGGCGGCCGGAAACCAACAGAAACATCTGTCACTGAGTTTTGCCACAAAAGCGTGAATTTATCCCTCGAGGAACTCTAAAACATTAAAATCATACTTTCTCTAAGACATGAACTGTTCAGATAGCCAAGTTCCCCGAAATAAGTCACTTTTTTAACCATCATGACAGCTCTCTAGGCCGTCACGTAAATGCCGCGTCATGTAAAAGCTTAGAAATTCAAGCGTAGTGTATCACAAAACCAAGAACCCATTCGGAGAGAAAATTTGTATGAATATTAGTTTTCAGCTGCACTTATACATCATTGAAGTAAAATCTCAGGAAGATCAATAGTTTTGTACTTCGAATTTTAGTGACTTCATGTGAAAACCAGCTATTGTCCTAGAACCCAACGGCATTTTTTTCAAAATGTTGTATGATAAACAAGTAGTAAAAGTGCAAGGTAGGCCAAGATCTAAGCTACTCAATTGTGAAACTGGGAAGTCACAGATGACATCCCTGTTTTGGATTTCAGGTAAAACCTGTTGGACTGAGTGCTCGAAGACATGTGGTGGTGGAACACAAGTCACGTGTGTAAACAACACAGCTGTCACAAGAGCCTGTAACACAATCCGCTGTCCAGGTAAACGACTTGTGACATTAATTGTTGTGTTAGAGTTTATAACACCAACTGACGTAACGAAGAGCTAAGTGGAGAAACTGAGCTGAAATTTTACCGAGGTTTCCTGGGGTCAACCTTGGTTTATTTGCCATCATCATCATCATCATTAATATCTATGTTGCTTAATTTTCAGGAGATCCCGAGTGGACAAAGTGCACATTAACATGCGGGGGTGGAATGCAGACAAACATTGATAACAGCAGTATTATACAAACGTGCAATACCATGGCATGTCCCGGTATTGGATTCTTATCAGTTGTATTTCTCCTCTGTTAATTTTTTGATTACGTTAAAGTTTTGTTATTGGGTTTCCGATTGGTTTGTAACAACTCACTTATTTTTTTCTAGCACGTCTTGAAATATCATCTTTTTTGTATTTTTCTATGAAAAAAAGAAAAAAATAGTCACAAAAGAAGTTCCCATCAAAAGATAACTGCAAACCGTTTTTTTTGACAATTTTACAATCAGCCTTGGGTTCCATGTAAGCTCTTTTTCTGTGCCCTAACATTTTTCTTTACTCACTTAGTTTTCTGTGCTATCCACTCTTTAGGAGAGGCAGGCTGTTTGTCAGCGTATCTCAGCTTCGAGCACGTTTACAATAATCATATTGTTTACGACGAGTCACACAACGGGAACTCTGGAACTATGCATGGTTGCGCGCGCATTGTAGATTACGGTAAATTCGGTAAGGGGCTGGAACTGGGTGAAGATGGTAACGTAACATTTGATGTGGAAAAATTTCACAATCGACCCACGGACGCCATTACCATAGCGCTGTGGCTCAATTTGTCACAAATAAATGGAACTCACGAGCTGTTCTTCACTTGTGGCACGCCTGAACTTTACAACATGGGAGATTATCATTTTGCTATTGATCGTGGTAAAGTGCAGTGGCTTGAAGAACTCCCAGGGGGTGGTACAAGGTTCAACGTTTCTTCAAGTGAGTGATCTATGTTTAACACCTTTGTGCATTTTTTTCCTAAACGTGCGATAAAAACGTCTGTATTGATGGTGTTGGGTGATATTTTACGCCTTGAAACGTTCCATTGAGGGGAAAAAACGTAGATGGCGAGATAACCACAAGATCCCACTGTAATGAACTTCTTTGCTAGTTGTCCACCGCCCTCGACCAGGTTGCCTAGGAGAAGTGTGGACGCTAATTGAGTGTCAACCCTTGCATAATTAAGTTAATTATTTGGGCTGCAGAAAGGCTTGGTTAGTGACTGCCAGATTTATTAATATTTTCATTCTTAAGTGCCGAATAACGGCTGAGAGAGCCTGGGAGAGACCCTGAGAGTATCTAGCATAATAGAATCCACACTGGTTTTACTGGGACATTTCTTTGCGTCAAAAACGTAAGTTTAGTACAATGACCAAAACTGTGGACTTCACCATCAAATTTTTCTCATTTGTTTTCAGATTCTACCATTCACAGTAACACGTGGTACCACATTGTGGGGACCTATAGAGTGTCTACTTCAAGAGCTCGTCTTTATATAAACGGCGTCCTCTCAAATGAGCTGAAACTGGCAACCATCCCAAAGCGGTCAGCGGTACCACTTCCAAATAACGGCACGCAAGCGCAGTGGAAGTGTGCGAATCTAGGCAGTTCAAAGAAAGAAAAACCGTTAAGAGGTATCATGGACGAATTTCGCATCTTTAAATGCGAACTTTTACCAGAGGAAATAATGGATTTATACAGTAAAAATACTGTCAAGAGATTCCAGATTCCACGGCGTAAATTACTGACAAGACCTGTTGATTTGGGTAATTTTATGAAATCAAAGAGATAGTAGAAAAGGAAATCTGACGTAAGAATCAAGTTATAAAGGCCGACAGAGCTTCACACATAAATATTCCGACGTTCAATGTTTCGCGTGGATGAGATATAGTGTCTAATGTCAAGAATCATCCTGCATCATAAACCGGGCGTCGAGAAGAGAAGAGACAGCAGGGTAAATATTTTTAAAAAGGCCTTGGTGTTTATATAAGATACTCGATGGACTCTGTAGGGAGAATTGAGACCATTAATCAGATCTTTTTCTCGCGCAGTCTCTATGTTTAAATTAGATCTGCCCATTTGTTCCAACTCCTTCAGGCGTAGAACATATATAGTTTTTCGCTAACATAAATTTGTTAAAGTTTTTTTGGCAGTCCTGATTGGTAATAAATCCTCGACAACGCTATGTTCATAATTAACTATCTTCTACCAACTGAGATTCTTTACAAGGCTCTGTTCTGTTTACATTTTAATCAGAAAATAGAACGAACACTCACAACTAATGCACAAAACGGGATTTGTCATGTTACTTTGAAAAAATTCTCACGGAGACGAAAATCACCGGTACTGTTCATCATTGGATGCTGGATCGGTAATGCTGGTCCTTGTATTCCAGAATTCAAATTTTGTATTTAAAGGAGCTCAGTCACGGTTTGCGCATTTTGAAAAGTTTAGCCTCGATTTTTCAAATTCGTCGTTTGTAATCCGTGTTAATCTTCTCTATCCTTAGCCATCCTTGTTCCTTGATGGTTTATCATTATCTCTTTGGTGTTTTTCTATCTTATTAAACTGTTATTTTCAGGTTTCCTACCATTTAAAGGTAATTTTGTATGTGGCCAAAATAACTCAAAATACCGTGACTGAGTTCCTTTAAGAGTTTGTATGCCATAAATAAAACGACGTACATGCGATGCTTGCGTGGTCGACAAGTAATGAGCTGATTAACCTGTCACAATCGTAACTGAGCAATAAGCCTGCATGGAAATCTAAAAAAAATGAGTCCCATAAAATGATTTTAATCGATTTGAAACCGAGGCGAAATAAACGGAGGTCCCGGATTTAGTCCCATATAACTTGAAAGTGATAGGGGTGATTGTCGGAAATCCACAGCAGGTTTTTTTTTTTTTTTTTTGGCGTAGACCCAGCTTATTTTTCTCCTAAGGGGTACCTTTAATGAGTGGTAAGCTGACACAAATAATGGGCCAAATTTAGTTCTTGACAATTAATTCATGTTTATGTTTACCTGACTTTGTACCCTGAGAGGTACTAGCAAAAAAATAAATGGAACCCACTAAGTGTATTGCTTGAAACCACCCTCTGGCAGTTGGTAATAACATAGCTTGTTTCATCTGCCCGTTTTATTTTATAAGCTAAGTAGACACACTTTTTTATCCTCTACAGAAGGTCTGTTTAACAAACAGAAATATCAGTGAAATGTAAATGTGTTGATTGGTCAAGAGATGTTGTGATCTAGGTTCTGTTTTCTTTTCCATGTCCAAGAATCATTTTGAATTTTATTGCTATTATTGTGATTTTGAGCTCCTGAACGGTGTAACGAGGTTCTACGCCAGTTCCCTTACCTTCCAACCCCCCAAAAAACAACAAAACAAACAAAAAATATCACTGCAACTATAAATAACACCTGAAAAAAGGATTGGACTGAGTGATCAAAGGCAGATGGGCAAAAAGGAAAGAGACTAGAACAGGCACCAAGGATTTCGCAAGCAAACACCTTGAAAAGTCGATCACGTGGTACAGAATATATCATGTTACGCATTCGCACGCTGAATATGAATAAAGAATTCTCAGGTGTTGCGGTCTGAAGACAAAAGTTTCCGCGATACAACGGAGAAAATAGTCTCCCCCAGGAGTTCTCAAAGTGATATTTCCCTAATGAGTGATGAACGCTTCGCTGTTACCTCTGAACAGTTCTTGAAGCGTTTTAGGCGTTAGGCCTCCTCTACTTAAGCGGCAATATGATTCCGTTTGCGGCATTCAAAGCAGATAGAGCTACTTTTGTAGTAAAGTTCTCCTTAGAGTTAATTGTCGAGGTACTTTCATAGCAAAATACTTACGTAAAAAGTGAATTGTTTAAAAAAAACTATAAATGCATACAAAACAATTGTTTTAGCTCGTGAGTTTGTAATATTGGTTTTGATTTGGTGTGTCTTGGGCCTAATGTGTGGAACTTGAGAGTTCTGTAGTTTCCCTTGAGCTTATTTCAAGGTTGAGGAAGAGTTTTGTTTTGGTTTTATTAATATCTCTCACGACTTTGACTGATGCCGTCTACAGAATGACCTCAGCTGATACAAAACGTGACAAATGTTTTAAAAATCAGCCAAAGTACACTGAACTTAGCCTGCTACACAAATATAGGAAACCAGATATGTTTATAATTTTTTTTCCTACAGGTTTTATTTTCACCATCGTACAGTGAAATACTAATTACCCCAAGATTCTCCTTGGGTGACCTTTCCATTGCCTCCGGCTACATCGCGTCCTCACGACTGAGAAGCGTTAGTTTAAGTACGTTGCCGCTCGGCGGCTTATACCAGTGAGTGAACTCAGTTTTGTCCGCGTTTTCAGGTGCGCGGTCAAACGTAAGCCACAACATTGAGGAGTCACCTGTTCTATAGCGTTCTCTTTATCTCACTTAGTACTTTGATGTAACGGGCAGCTGAAGTTCCAGACACTTATTAACACCTTGGAAGAAACAAGTCACGAAACTTCAAAAGCTATTAAAAATATATCACGCGCAAAGGAAGAAGTTCTTAAAAGTTAATTTGGCGCAGACCCAAAAGAAAATTATGGCGACGTTTAAAATATTGCCGTCTGGCCCCTGGCACCCGTTTGCGTGAATAATGTCCCGGAATTCTTCTTAAAACAATACTAAAAGCAGTTCTAACAGAAAATTAGGTCTTAAGAAATTTACCGCAGTTTTACCTAAACGATCTTTGAGTAAGAAAAAAAACTTGCTTAGAAAATATGCAATGAACTTTAAATTTTAATGAAGTAATTCAAAAAGCAAGGAGTATTTGGAGGTGTAATGAGTTAGAACTTGACTTGAATTGGGTGCGGTGTCTAATCGAATTTTGTCTATAGTCAGGTGTGGGTAAAATTACCGCATAATCAACATTCATTGTACCCTCTACTTTTGTCGTTCATTGAATGCTCCTTGACTATACAGAGTGATCGAAAACAAACATTCAGTCTATATCGAAGGGGAGTCTGATAAGTGAAAAGTAGCGGTACTAGCTTCTAATCTAGCTTGTTACATTCAACCTGTCATGTAAATAAACGGTCCCAAAAAGTGTTTCTATTTTCGTTGTTATTTGAGGGAAAAGAATATTGTCGCGCCACTAGCTGTCATCTTGCTAATTGAAAGCTTTTTTCATAAGAAAGGTTTTATCACAACCCCACTCAATTATCAGTCATAATTTGACATTTATAAGTTTCCACTTTTTCAACATGAAGGCGCCAGGAAGATTGCGAAATATCCAGCGACGCCTTTTGTCAAAGAAATAAAATAATAACTCGGTGTCGCTAACTGATGTTACGTGTTTGGCTTATCAGGGAAAAGTTAACACAGTTGTCTCCCACAGAGACTCTTTATAACAAACCTAACATGTTAAGAAAAACGCCTGCGTTGATAAAAATTTCCGACTTTTCTTTAAAGGGGGTTGTGGTCGGTTGGATCGTAATTCAAAGCGGACGATACAACTTCGTTAATGGCAAACCCAAAAGAGTTGTGACGTTACCAACCTGTGTCAATGCTACGTTTTCGCACTAAAACTGAGGATATTAAAAGCTATTGAATTTTTTCTGAAAATGCATTTTGTCCGTTTGAGTAAGTTTTTACGCCCCTATTAATCATCTATTGTACAAAGATTATTCACTAAGTTTGCACTATTTTAGTTGCTGTTTTCTCAAGCCGAGCTGGCCAGCTGAATTGAGTTAGTCAGCACACCGCGGTATTATTTGCAACGTCTGCACACGAGAAATAAATTGATTAAAATTATGCCTGACTACTTTCAAGCGACAACTGATATGAGAATTATTCTTTTAAAGTCATGCAAAACCAGAAGAAAGTTTCTTTTGGCATTATACGTGAGCGGGAGCAAACCGAATGTAAGAACTTCTCTGAAGTAAAATGTTATTCAAGAGCACATTAGCCAAAGCATAATAACCAAACATTTCAGCATTTAGTAGAGTTTATTTATTTTCTGTTTTCGACAAATACCTAAAACATTGTACATTTCTCTGCACTAACTTGTATATCTCTCTACACAGTTTTATTTTCATATTATTTACAACCAAAGGATATATATACATATATTAACATATATTTTACGACTCGAAACGATTTCACCCTTCTACTTTCTTTCCCTCTTTACATCGTCGACACTAATGAAATTCATAGGCGAATATAAGAATGTTTTGCCATAACGAAACTTAGAATTACAGACGGTGAATTTTCCTTCCACTCTGGGATCTAATAGCTTTCTTAATATTTTAACAAATAATTTATTATTAAATGTACATACTAACTTAACTATATCAGCTGCATGTATGTATTTATACTTCACAAAATGTAAGAAAAGAGAGGGCTTCTCTTTTTGCTGTTGTTTGCGCACGTTCAGTACTACCACTTAACACCACAGAAAAATAAAAATTAGGTGTTATTCTGCGCAACTTTGTATTTTTTTTAGGTCTTATACTCTTACGAGAAATACTTCAAACACAAAGCGATTTGTAAGTAAAAACAAGTTTAGTTTTTTAAAATTAGTTATTTTTAACTTACCCTAATGATGACCTAGTGTCGAAAACGTCCGGTGTTTTGAACATTATCCTTTTTTAGCCTTGTAAATAGAAATTATTTTTACAAAGCGATTTGTAATTATTTATCAATTTTTTGCTTTCTAATAGAGCATTTACAGTCTGTGCCTAGTTTACCGCTTTTGAACTGAATTCACACTACATCGAACTTGTTTTGAACTCTCCGTCTTGATTCATTTCCCTTCACTTTCAGAATGAGCGTTTTGAATATGGCTTTTTAAATCGCATCTGCGAGAAAAAGAAACCTTGCAAAATTTACACCTGTAAGGAGAATTATCTGTATGAACGTGCATATGAAACTTCAAATTAGACAATTTATTGAAAGCCTTTTGACACAGGGTGCACTTATATGGTTTTTCGCCCGTGTGAATAAGAATATGATTTCGCAAATTACCCTTCTGGTGAAAACCCTTCCCGCATCGCTCGCAAATGAATTCTTTCTCGTCGCTGTGAGTGCGGACATGCGTTTTCAGAGTCGACGAGCGGTTAAATGCTTTTTCGCAAACATGGCATTTGTAGGGTTTTTCTTTCGTGTGGATTATCTTATGCCTGCATAGTGTAGACGACAAGCGAAAGCCTTTACCGCATGTATTACATACAAATGGCCGCGCAAATGTATGATTGGGCATCTTAAGGTGAATCGCCAAGGTGTATTTTGTCTTAAAAATCTTACCGCATTGATCGCATTGGTACGGCTGTTTAACCTCCCCGGGAATAACAAGCTTTGGGGGTGCTGCAAACGAGATTTCACCCTTTAAAACATCATAAGATGCTGCACGCGGAACGCTTATTTCTTGTCTCCAGTTGTAATGTTCGCCATTTCTTCTGGTGTACATATCACTGAAATCTCCACGGTTCTTGAAGTCTTGGAAGCTGCTAGCCATTGCACCAGGCCGTGCACCTAGATGGTAATAAGGACTGAAAATGGAGAATTGATTGCTGCTTGCAAAGGCCATAAACTGGTCGTTCAGGGCTAGAGCTCTGGCAGCATTCAAGTTGTTTTCTTGATATTGGGTAGCGTTCAAGGGGTGAATCCCAGGCTCATGTAGAAACGGTTTGTATTCTGGGTCATCTTGAACGATTTTCAACGCCGTGCTCTTTTCATCCGCTTCTGCATAAACCAAGACAAAGCCATTGCGTTATTTTCTAAGAGTTACAAAATTCTTTGTTTTCAAAGTTTTTCGTGTTTTATCCAAGGGTTTGCCGGTTGCAATATTCGTTTGCTCATCTAGTGTCCATCTACACACTGACATCACAATTTTACAAACCGACTCAGGAATCATTTTGTTTGACCCAATTAAAGATTCAGAAGAAAATAAGCAAAGAAGAAGCGAAATTATAACTTTAAGGATGGCTTAACGCTAATGTGAAATACTTAGCCGATCCGGACAGATAATACAGCAATACTAAGTGATCGAAAAAGCTCTCCTACTGATGATAAGACAAAGTTTGATTTTCAACAAACCTCTTTCTTGGGAGTCGGTGATCTTGACGCTTGTGTTCATGGAACCTGGTAAGGATCGCCTCTTTAACAGGAATGACTTCGGCATTTTAGGGCAAATTTCTCTGACTTGCCTTGTTTACCCCGTTTACCGTTACGGGCGGCTACTGCTATGAGAGATGACCGGGTTGAACTCTGCTTGCAGGCCGGCTAAATGAGTCTGAAGAGAAAACGAACTTGCAATGTGTTTAGTTGTAACCGGCTGGCTGGCTGTAAATGCTGTGACTCTTCGTGAGCGTGATTGTGCTTTCGCTGTTTTATTGTGAGGCGAAGTAAATGGTTTGGAGAGTGACACGTGCAGTGTTGGCCGAATGACTTGTTAACACTCAACGCACGCGCTTCTTTTATTGTGTCCTCTTTGAATAACTGGAGTACATCCAGCGATGAGTCGATTGAACTAATCCAAACAACAAGTGTTAAGTGCATTGTTCGCCAATAGAAAGCCCGGACTTGAAACAAAACCCATTGTTGATTGCACCTGTATTGCCATAATAAGAAATAATTGAAGGATTCTCACTAAACAGGTATGAGTCGGGTGCGAAACCCAAATTAAATAAGTTTACACCGGCAAACTCAGTGTAAACGATTGTGTTAAAGCAATTTTATTTTCCTGCCCGGTTATACAAAGTGAACCCACTCGCTGTCTGGCGACATGTTTTGTTTTTTTGTTATCAAAAATGATTAAGTCAAGACATTTGCCTTTTGTGGTTTCTACTTCTACATCATATTAGTCGCCTAAGTACACTCGTAATTTACTGCCCAAGGAGTAAATAACCGACATTTTAGTAAGAAAACAGTTCAAACTTCCGCTCCCGAACAAAACGTTACAAACAAAAACTTAAAGTTAAGACATTCAAACTTTATCAGTTTCTCTGTGCTAGAAACAAATCCGTAATTTATGGTCGTCGATATGGTCTCTGGCCATCCATCATGTGTGTTTCGAAACAACGCTTAAGCCACGGTTCTCAAAGAGACCAATAGAAAACGTGTGTTTCTTTTTGTTCCGTTGCTTTTGAGGTACGCTAGCTTTTATTGTTTTTATTATTTCTATCTTGTTGTCCCACACTGTGAATTTCTTTCACGGCACGCTAACTGTTATAGATCTCGCCTTCCTTTGTAACTCTTGTACTTGTTAAATCTAATTTTAGAGCTCCCTTGGGCAGTGAATTAAAACTGCTTTTCTCAGTGGTCCAAAAATTGACAGTTTTGCACAGCTTATGCGGAAAACTTGTTAGCTACCGGCAAGTTGTTGAGATCAACGACAAAGTTTTGCGGCTTTTCTGTGTGCATCCGCATTTAATTTTTAAAAAATTTTCTCGAAGGAACTAATTGATAAGACGTCCAGCGTTGACGCGGTTGAGCGAATCCTCCAGGTCTCTATTGGGCATCGTTTTTTTAGCAATTTCATGCTGGGATTTAATTTTTTCATTTTTTGACAGACGCTAAAACCTGTTCAGAGCTACGTCCGCATTTGTAGGCTTTCTGCAAGTGTCCTAACCAGGTTGCCAACTGAAAAGCAGCCATAGTTTTTTCTTTGACGGCACGCTAACTGTTATAGATCTCGCCTTCCTTTGTAACTCTTGTACTTGTTAAATCTAATTTTAGAGCTCCCTTGGGCAGTGAATTAAAACTGCTTTTCTCAGTGGTCCAAAAATTGACAGTTTTGCACAGCTTATGCGGAAAACTTGTTAGCTACCGGCAAGTTGTTGAGATCAACGACAAAGTTTTGCGGCTTTTCTTTGTGCATCCGCATTTAATTTTTAAAAAATTTTCTCGAAGGAACCAATTGATAAGACGTCCAGCGTTGACGCTGTTGACCGAATCCTCCAGGTCTCTATTGGGCATCGTTTTTTTAGCAATTTCATGCTGGGATTTAATTTTTTCATTTTTTGACAGACGCTAAAACCTGTTCAGAGCTACGTCCGCATTTGTAGACTTTCTGCAAGTGTCCTAACCAGGTTGCCAACTGAAAAGCAGCCATAGTTTTTTTTTTTCCGTTTCTCTAACTCGCACAGCAAGCGTCTAATTGTCTTATTCTCCAAATTGTAATTGTCCTCGAAAGAAATGAACTGACGCTAATTATGGCTTTCCAAAACAAGAATCGGGCCGTGGAACATTTTAACGACGTCATTTAGGTAGATGTTGGAAAATTAATGAGCTAATCATTTTGCGCATGTATACACACAAAAAAATTCATTTACTTATATTACACATGTGCATGTTCTAAGTCAGCTACTGAACCGGAGATTGAAAATAACTCACGCATACCAACTTTAGTTTCGAAACTTTAGCACAAGGGCTAATTTCATTTCTCGTAGGCGCCTCTTGTTTGTCGCAGCATGCAAATGACATGTCAGAAATGTCGCTTCATTTCTTTTCATAAGCTTGTTTAAGTCAGACATGGTTTTGTCTGAGTATTAAAATCTATAAGTAACGCGTCGTCTTGTACAAATTTTGTTTTCGTTTTTAAACCGGGTGTTCCTTACAGACGAGAAGCTAAACCCGTCTCCAATTAGCACTAGCTCAAGTCATTTTGACCATTACTCATCTTCGGCATTTTCACAGAATGATAAAAATAATAACACTAATGAAAAAAGCTAGATGCTACGAAATACTTTATAATGCTACTTTATAAAATACTCATGATTGTGGAAATGGGATGAGCTCAAAGTAGGTTTTGGGCTACGTTTAGCCACTGTAGTTCTTGGGTTTAACTGAGCTTTGTGCGTGAGAGGTATATAAATCTGTTTTAAAGTCTTAGGTAGAGTTCTAATCGCAATGAAGATTGTTTGAACAGATAAAAGTAGGGTTTAAAATAATCGCTACGGTAGATTTAAGGGAATTACGTGATATTGATTATATAATATAAGGCAATCTCCTTATATTGTGATATCCGGGCGGAACAACTTGGCTTAAATTGTATGTCTAAATTGTGTATATACTGATGAAACACCTTGACCTGAACAAAATATATGATAGAATAAATTTCTCTATATCCTCTTTAATTCCTTAAACGCCCACGTGCTGTTATGTCGCGATCACGCGATCTCTGAGCAAACAGAACGCCTGATCGCAGCCTAATATTGACTCAGTGAAATCGCGAATATTCGCGAATTTCGCGAATTACAGTACTCGTTAATTCAAAGAAATTAAGTACACGTTGCGAACATTAAGACCAGCAATTAGGTAAAATCCACCACCTGACATAGCTTCCAAGGAAAAAAAAGGACGGTAATAAAAGTTGCGAGCTGGGATCAGAGTGTCAGACCTCCAAACATAAACAGGCTCTCTTGCGAAACGATATCAAGGAGTGAACTCCGTCGGTTTAAAGAGAGAAACATTTCTCACTGGGCTTGAAATTATTCTAATTAGTTCGGACGATAAAAAATGGAGTGCGTATATTAACTCGTACCTTCAATCAAAGACACCTGTTGTAATTACAAAACGTTTCTATTGCCGAATAGCTGTCACCTCCAGACAAAACTACGTCTGCCTTAAACAGGCGCGTGGAAAAAGACAATGAGCCCATACTTTGACGGCACGTCTTTTGTAATATACGTACACTTAAACTGCAGCCAAACATGTATTAACATACCAATATTGTGTTTACTCGCCAAATTAAAAACGAGACAAAATGGTTATAAATCATCTGGCCACGGTGTAATTTAATGACAACGAGAACGAGAAATATTTGAAATTCTCATTAATTTGAAGATTATTTTTTGTAGCTTGAGTACAACACGCAACACACGTTTCTTATCCCGCGTGTGTTTTCGTGCTGAACTGACTCAGTAGTTATTGAAAACAAGCTCACTCTTTTTTCTTTTTTTTCACCCGTTCGTGAAAAACTTGCACATTTGCTTCTCATTTACAAAGCCAGGTTTTTTTGGACCGTCAGCCAGTTTTTCTTTTTTGTCTGAAAAAACGGGAGTTTGTGTTCATGATAGATGGACTAATCCGCAGTCGCACTTTTTCCCGATGCAGATATTGGAACGACAACAAACGATTGAAACAAAATGTAATGTGTTTTTTCAACTTTAAATAAACAAAGCCACGAGGTGATAATAAAGAGAATAAAAAAGGACGAAAGTTAATTATTAAATGTTTTGTAGAGGGCCTCCTGTTGAACCAAATTAGTTATCATTCTATAGCAACTCTGTGTCAGATAAATAACAGACATATCTACCTACTTTACATGCTAATAACCAATCTTACGGTACTTTCGTGTTCAAAGGACTGCCTGCTGGCGTGCTGTTAAACCTCTGAGGAGTCTTTGTTATTGAGAAGTTTTTTTTATGTTTTAACAACAGTTATCGCAGCGACTATTTCGTTTTAAAAAAGAGGAAGAAGAAAAGATCTAAGGCCGTTTCTGAATGCGGAGCTGAAATGAAATTGTCCATGACTCTTAATTATGATAGATTGTTGAATTCTCGCCAAAATCGTCGAAGCTTAATAAGTAAATATGGAAGTCTACATGAAACAATTGACCAATTTTAACCGAAATGCTATTGTAATTTGTATATGTAGGAATTGAACCACCATGCATGTTCTTTGACCTCAAATCCATCTTTTGCTTTTATTTAAGATTCTCATGTATTTCTAGATTGTTCATTGTGTATTTTACAACTCCATCTGAAGCGAAATTCTTTTGTTTATTTAGGTACTGAGTATTTTAAACTTATTTAGTAAAGCAAACCGAATGCTATCCATTTCCATGTTCAACTTCTTCTCATCAAATATGTTCTCTCAGCCATATTTGAAAGGGTGCAAACCCCCTGCAAACATAAAGCTTTGTAGGGTGAGTTTCGGCGTACCTCAAGGTTCTATCATGGGGCCACTCATTTTCAATCTCTACGTGGCTGACCTTCAGTCATATGTACGCGGAGTTAAATGTCATCAATATGCTGATGATACCACATTGTACACACAGTGCAAACCAGCAGATCTTCAATCAACTCTAACTGAACTTTCTGCAAGTATAGGCAAATTGGAAGCGTGGTCACGTGAAGCAAACTTAGTCATTAATCCTTCCAAGACTAAGCTGATGTTATTATCTACTCCGCAGTTATCAAAGGTCCATCATTTAAACACTGAAAAGTTCGACATCACAATCAACAGCATCCCCTTGGAACGAGTGACCACCACTAAATTATTGGGGTCTCACATCCATGAGCATCTGAACTGGGAAGGAAATGTCAGACAAGTAGCAGCGTCCTGCTATGCTACTCTAACAACCCTAAGGAAGTTAAAGAACATCCTGCCTTTCCATATCAAAAAGAATTTGGCACAGGCACTGGTTCTAAGCAAGCTATATTATAATGACATAGTATACCACTCACTCCCAGATTATTTAATGAAACGTCTCCAGAGAGTACAAAAGGCTACAGCTAGTTTTGTGCTTGGTAGATTTGTGTCATCGGAAGACATCCTTACGAAACTCAAATGGCTTCCCGTAAAGGAACAACGCGAATGGAACCTACTTAAGGCAACTCACAAAGCCCTTCACAACCCATATTGGCCAAGTTATCTGAAACTTAACGTATTTCAACACGAAAGATGCTTAAGATCTAGTAACAGCATTCAGTTAGAGAGATCTTTAATTAATAATACTCTACAGGACCAGACTGCAAGTTTATTTAACACATTGCCCAGCAACGTGAGGTGCTGCCAAGACTATATTAAATTTTGTAAAGACACCAAAAACATTATTTTTAAGAGAGCTTTAGAACACCTGGCATAATTTTAATTATTTATTTATTCATTTATTTATTTTAGCATATCTTAAAACACAATTTTATCTCGTTTACATATAGATATAAATTCTTAGATATCTTTTAATCTTTTTGTAAATTGTAAATTTAGTTAGCATCGGGCAGGCGAAGAGCCACCCTGTGGATATACTGCCCGAAATGCCATTATTATTATTATTATTATTATTATTATTATTATTATTATTATTATTATTATACGTATATAATCAACTAGTCCAAAAAAAAAAAAACAACAAATGACCAAGTTCTCTTTTTATGCGGAATAAAAAAAATAGGCATTTTGGTATTTACCTCTAATTCATAATATGCTATGATTAGGAAAAATTATACTGTTGACTTTCGTTGATATTTCCTAATTATGGTGGAAAAGGGATAAAGCAAACTAGTAATAAAAGATTAGTCACACAACTTTCTGCGTGGCAAGTGTTCTCGTGCTTAGACCTTTTTCCGCATTCTGGCCGCACGCAAATTGGAGCGACAGTAAAAAAAACCTACTTCGTCGATTTTTTGCTCTCGGTCCAATTTGCGCGCGGTCAGAGTGCGGGAAAAAATACGGGAGTACGGGAGCGGGAGCACGGGAACAGGAGTACGGGAACGGGAGTAAGGGAGCGGGAGTACGGGAGTACGGGAACAGGAGTGCGGGAACGGATATATACGCAGGCTAACAACAACAAGCAGTTCATATCTAGATATCATTTTGTTCCTCCTCCATTTCAAGGACAAGGGGCTGCCCCAAGTTTAATGTAACGGGCAGGGAGCCATCCAAAGAGACCTTAAATTTTTCCGTGGGATTCAACACATTTTTTAGGGTATTCCCCGGTTCGTACGGGGAGTTTGTAATTTTTATCTTAACAGTTGTATTTTGTGTTGTTATGATGATCAATATCTTTCCTCTTGAAAAGGCGTATACATCAGATTCGACGTGTCTCTCCACCTAATGATTAGACAAAACAATATCCTAAGAACTGGTGGGGTGTGAGTCTGAGGGGGGCGCGGGGGGTGCAGGCGATTAAAAAGGAGGCGGGCAAGCGCTCTCCGACGATATTAGGGGCGCTAAACGGAATGGTGCGCTTCTCTTAAAGACTAGGTTGTTAGGTTTGTTGATCTGAACCCATAATTAGTCTTATTATCGTCTTTGTTAGATAATCCAATACCGGCATACCCAGATCGGCCGAGTGTCTCCTGGTAGATGTTAAAGATGACTATCACGATTGTCAGGAATGCCTGCCCTTCTCTCAAAATAAGATTTATAAAAGTAGTAATACAACTGAACTTTTAATCGTTGTTACCTGTTTTTCCCGTAGCCACTCCTTTCCAAGAGCTTTTCTGAATTTAATGAGTGTCTCAATAAACTTGTACAACGGATTCTCAGCGGAAATAAAAGGCCAAAGAGACTCACGGTTGTTTGGGTCGTTGCCACCGTTGAATCCTTGCTCGGTTCCGTAGTACACTATTGGAATCCAGTCTCCCATTATCACTAATGCGAGCTCATTCTTGAGTGCGGTCTGACTCGGGTTCATACTCAGGAATCTTGGGTTGTCGTGGTTATCCACAAAGCCTCCGAAGACAGATCTAAAACAAAAATTAGTGGACATTTCGTGCAATAACGTGTAAAGGAAATTCTTTATTTCCTATACCCCTCTCCCTTCTTCTTCCTTTTGTTTTAAGACGTGAACAACCTTTCATGAAATTTGTTCGTTGCGGGTATATGTAGTTAGTGCGATAGTTCGTCAATCTAACTTGTCTTTATAACTAATGTTTAAGAAAGCTGCATTCAGATCTGACTGGCTCAGATTCAGCCTGCTGCTTCTTAACATTGAATAACTAATGTGAAGTTTTTATGGTTGCTTCTAGAAGTTTTTATGACGTAATTAAAATGTTTGTCATCACATTGACCTTATGTATAGCCATATAACTAACCTGTCCTTGTAAATATCGTAAGAGTTATTGACGGCTTTACTTAGTGAAGTAAAATCTTTCGACTTTTCCTGGAAGATCCATCGCATTGTCCAATACATAGGGTAAGCCAACACTGAGTCAATATACTCTTGGTATTGTCCCACATACTCCATCGATCCGCATGGAGGGGGGCCGTTGTTAGCCTCGCCCATCATAAACACCCCTCCAGCCTTACGAAACTCCGCCCAGAATAATTTAGGGACCTGTATGGTTGTATCAAGCCGATAGCCGTCAAATTCGAACTCAGTCGTCAAATCTTGGATCCATTTCAGCAACGTTTGGTGTACAAACGGATGACTTTGATTAAGATCAGGCAAGTTTGCCAGCCAGTAAATTTCTATTTTCCATTGATCCTTGCATTCTTCAGGCCATTTTATGTATGGATGAACGGGATGAAAATACTTTGAATCGTTAAAAGGAACAAAACTATTGAAGCTCATGGAGACGTCTGGCAAAGGGTCTGTGTTGGGCGGATAACCCATGTGATTGGCAACAATGTCTACCATCACCCACACGTCACGGTCATGACAAGCTGCCACCAAAGATTTCAGATCCTCCTTGGTTCCAAAATGAGGGTTGATTTCAAATATGTTCTGAGCCCAGTAACCATGGTAACCGTTGTCCGTATTAAGCACTATAGGGGAGATCCAGATAGCATTAGCACCCAGGCCGGTAATGTAGTCCAGGTGCTTTTCAATACCTTTAAACGTCCCTCCGCAGTAGTTACTCAGACCAACGCACTTTTGGGACGGCACTTCCCCCGAGGGCGCAAAGCGATCCGTTAGAAGCTGAAAAAATATGAAAGTGTGTTTTTCATAAACCACAAGTCTCTTGTAAACCATCATCGGTAGCAAATCCAAGTGTGTTTAAAAGGAAAAAATAGAAAGACTTGAAAGGGAGGAGGGGAATTAAAGATGTACCAAGAGCCATTCATGAACATTTCCTTTTGGGTATATGTTTCAACAAACAAGGAGGGGAGTTAGCCAACCCCCCCCCCCCCCCCCCCACCGTAGATCAACTATCTGTCTCACAACTATTTTTCAAACCGAATGGTTGTACTAGTATGGCCGTATTAGAGGATCGGTTCTTGGTTTCCTGATCAAACCTCAAGTAAATAGAACATTTATCTAGACCCGATATTGGCGATTCTGATGCCCAGAGCCGTTTATATTTAACCTTTTTTCCCTAGTAGAAATTTTCCTTTTTCTGCATGCCCTGAAATTTTGCACTTTGGTCGAGAACAGTCCAACTATCGTTAATAATCTACCCGGTCTTCTTCCTGTCATCATTTTGAAAAAGGAAAAGAGGTTGGCTTAATGACCGCAGCTTGCGTGACAAACATCACAATTACTAAGAAAGCGTAAACGTTCTATAAACTTGAGAGGAAGGAACAGAAGATTTTAAGGATTCAAGCCCTGCACTGATCACAGGGAAACATATCATAAACCCTAGTTAGAAACGATCGTGAGGTGACGTCATTTCAACTGAGCTCGAGATTTCTATCGCGTGATGGTTGACGAGGGCGCAGCCCGAGTCACCTATCACGCATAGAAATCGAGAGCGAATAATCTAATTGTTTTAGTATAAATCTACTGGTCGTTTCAAACTTTATCTAAATTCTCCTCACAGACACTTCGAAAATGCCAAAAAGCGGCCGTCATTCTGTTAACAAGCTCACTGCTACGCCACTCACTTTCTATCACAGAGTAGATAGTGAGTAGCGTAGCCAATTAGATAGCAGTATTCGTGATAGAACGCTAGTAGCCTTATACTCAAGGAAGACGAGAGTCTTTGTTTCATTTCCACAAAGCTAGGGTCACAAAATGGCTGTTTTTCCATCGCAGCTTTGAAAACTAACTGCAATAACAACTACAAGTGCAGGAAATATGGTCCACAGCATCTTCTTGCAGGCGACACCGAGTCACATGAGCTACATGTCACGACACTCCGTAGTAACTCACAGTGTCACATATTGAGAATGCTTATTCATTGGTTGTTTATTGCTTGTTATTTCAAAGTGCAGGTCCGCAAGACTTTCACCCTGCGTGCTCGGGAAGATGAGGAGTGGAGCAATGGAAAACAACAAAAAAAGCAATTTATTAACAACATAGCCACTATAAACTAGAAAGAAAACCTTGGTCCGCGCAGCCAGCAGCGTGGCGCCTCGTTCTCAGAGTCTTGTATCCTGGAAACGAGGTTGGGGAAAATTTTCCCGCCAAGTTTCAAGGTTCCTCTCTCCATAGTATGATTGGTCAGCTCATCCCATGTGATTAGTTTTTTCTCTCAAACAAATATGGCGGACAGCAAGAGTTTGGTTGCCATATTCTTTCATTGTTTCGCGGGAGCTATTCCATGGCGAGGTAACACATACAGTGATATTTATTATAATCAGTACGTTTGTGTTGCAATGTTTGTCGTTCTCGTTCTCCAATCCACAGCGAATCCATTGTTTTGTGACATCAGCTCAGGATAACAACAACAGCACAACGAACTTTCATGTTTTGCTACAAACAATGACTTCTCCAGTCCTCAGTTTTACTATGATCTTAAAGGGACTCGTACCGTAATTTCTGGAAGTTGCAAAACCTTACATCTAAATTTGATTATTAATTCACTGAATTTTCCCCTTACATACATCTAAAGATTATACTGATTATACTGTCCAGTCACTGCCATGCCTCCCACAGAGTTCTTTGTATTAAGATTGCAGAAAACCACTGTTCTTAGATCGCTAATACCCCACTATATCCATGTTTGATGCCTCATCAAGTGAAGAAGACTCTAAGAACATTTATGACGCTCACACGTGGCCATACCCTTATCTTCAAAAGCAACCAACAGCTGATTAATTTTTACATGTAAAACCTGTGGATATTTAAAGCCACCATAAATTTCAGTGGAAATTAAGGTGGTTACAAGCTCTGCCTACCAAGCTGTTTTAAACAATTTTTTAAAAATATCTATTTTATCAATATTTTAAAAGAAATATGTCTGAAAAGAAAAAATCCACCAAGACAGTCTGTAGGCAAGTTGCTGGCCTCAAATGGCAAAGAAGGCTCTCCTATGAAACTATGTTATTAGTGACTTTACCGTACTTAAATGTATAATGTGCACACGGTGTATTTTTTTTGTGATAGGTTGATTTGGGCATGGACATGGACATCACTGGAATTGCTACACAAGCAGAGAGTTATCAGAAGTGATTCTGGACAGAAAAATACACTCTAAATTTCAGTAGAGATGGAGTTAATTTTTTTTGCCTACACACCTCCTTTGGATGGCAAAAATACTGCTAGTGAGGAACACAAAGGGGTAA
The DNA here is from genome assembly GCF_042242905.1 of Orbicella faveolata. Classification (NCBI taxonomy): domain Eukaryota; kingdom Metazoa; phylum Cnidaria; class Anthozoa; order Scleractinia; family Merulinidae; genus Orbicella; species Orbicella faveolata. The sequence continues at coordinate 15,779,335 of NW_028301578.1, read as the reverse complement.
TTATAAATTATATAAAAAAACTGCTGCTCTCGAAGATCTGATATGATCAATCAATCAATGATGATTGTCATAGTTGTTCTTACTTGGCTGTTGTCTTTATGGTTCACCGCTAAATCTAACTTTCTGATGATTGACTTTAAAGTGAAAAGCATCAGTTTTTTTTACAGAACTGTATATTCTGAAACAATATAATAAGCCTAATGAAAATAATAGACATGAGTGATGACAGACATTGCTTTATCGCAATTCAAAACACCAAGAACAGAGTCAAAAATACAAAGTAGGCAAACTTCTATGTGTTGGAAAATGAGCTGAAACAACTCAATCTGTCACTTTGGCTAGATCTGCTTTCTTGTAGATTTTAACTCTAAAGTAATTACCAAAACAAATATTTAACAGCTGTTATAGTCATTCTCAGGGTTGCTTAAAGCCTAGCTAGACTGGATACACTTAGAAAAACAGGCCTAATGCAAAGTATACCACTGGAATAGGAGAAGGTATAGCAGCGACAGTTATCAGATCATAGAAAGAGGGTACAAAATTGAACTGAGAGTAACAATGTCTTTTCTGTTGTTAAATAGATTCCAAAAGAAATGAGGATCCTCAACTTACAGTGCGGACCAAGAAAATGAGGTTAGTAAGATATTTATTGTATCTCCACTGTGTGCCTGACGGGTTCATTAAGGATTTGAGCGGCTTCAAATTCTGACGCACCTCGAAAGCAAAACAAGCCAATTTGAAATCATTTTTGAGTTGATAGCATGCTTTGATACGCAATTTTGAGTAAAAGACAGTTTTAAACTTTTACTTGCTATGAACGTTACAACACTTGGCGATAAATCATGGAACAGTTTGGCGACAATGCAAAAACAGCTTTAAATTTTAGCGAGCTGCACAGGAAAATATGGCCCACTAAATTGACCAATCACGGCCCACGTACTGACTGAGAGATATAATATAATCGTAGCCTGTACAGGCTTCTGCTGCCTATAATATAAAACAGAAATAGTAAAAACAGTCTCTTCAATGTGAGAGAACAGAAACTTGCGATGAATGCCAGTATAAACTAACTGTGTATTCTTATCTTACAGATGTATCTTACTGTGAGTCTGGGGAAAATTGTCAAACATAGCTGGTTTATATATCCAAAACAAGCAACGTTTGAAAAAATAATTTCAGTTGTACATCCTTCTGTTCCTCGAACTTAGGTTCGTAGAGATCCTGTTACAATGTTGTCGCTACTGCAGCACTTTCACTTGTCAAGCATATTCACCTTTTTGTCCAGCTTTTTGCGTAACTTATAGACGTGTTATTTGTCACGCAACATGACAAATACCAGTGTAATTATCCCCAGTGTGTTGGCCATTCCGTGATTGAAGCGACATACACACATTTTTACATTTTCTGTCTCGCAAGTATTTTTTTATCATTTTACAAAAATTATTTGTGTAAAGTAAGGGTAATAAAAAATTATTGTCAGAGTCCTTAGCAGCCTTGATAATGCATTGGCAAGATTTTTTTTTCTTTTTCTACGGCTGGCAACTTGATCGCAATGGGACTTGTTATCAAAAAGGAACCAAATTCAATTCAATGTCAACTGAGTTCGAATACATTCCATTTGCGTTCAAAAAAAACAACAACAACAGAGAGGCATAGAGACCTTGGACTCACGGCACGGCGGTCTTCTTGCCTATTCCACATTTTTTTGTAGATTTTATCCCCATTTATTGTTGTTCTATCAAGGTTTTAGTATTTTATTTTTAAGGACTTTTAAGTTCAGAAAGTGCAATAAGATTTCCTTTAATTTTGCTTCGTTCTCTGCAAATATTAAACAAAAGAACAGTCTGATTATTTATTCATTGGTCTGGAGTCATGGCAACAGCTTCTAAATGACTCTTCACAGCAATTAGAAGTGAACTAGCATGAATTATTTTTCAACAGGATGATATGAGGGTGAATTTGTAAATATCGCGCCTCCTGCTGGTCATTTGTTAACTCTTGGAAGACGGTCTTGATGTTGCACGCGCAGGAGAAGCCATGTCTCATCATCAATCGGAGTTGTTCTTCTTTGATCAGTGCAGCGCGAGACGCAAATACAAACGCTTTCGAAAACCGACTGAACTGTTACCTTTCTCTTTACGACTTACGGGCCTCAGCGGCGCGGTCAAAGTCGAAGCTTATCTTAAACAGCAACAGCAAAAAGCTGGAGACTCAGCACAAGGAAAGGAAAAAGGTTTTGTGACAGAAAGCAGCGAGACTCCCGGGTCACGAGCGGCAGAAACGCTCGGCAACTTCCTTCTTCACAAAGGTGATCAATCAGATCTGATCGACGGCAAGAAACACGCTGGTGTTGGAAAATCATTAAATTTACCTGACATTGGATTGCATCCAGGCGGAATTCACTCTCCTCCAGCAATAAGGAGCTTTGAACAGTTAGAAGGAGACGATGACGAAGAAGACACACAAAGATTTTTGTTCGAAGAGAACAAGTTTGCCTCTCAAAATTTACTGGCGCAGCTTGGGCGATTGCTTGATCAAATTCACCAGGAACAATTAGAGGAATTAGAAGAAATTCAATCAAATAGTGCTCAGTTTAGCAGAGCTTCAACTCCTCGGCTAGTTGTAGCTGGCGAGGAGAGCAGTGTTACTGAAACTATTCGTAGCGGGGGAGTTGTTGTTCCTCTACCGGACGATTTGCACAGAAAGCTTAGTGCAAACTTCGAAGAACTTTCCTCCGGCGTTATTTACTTGCGTCGTGAGTGGCAGACTACCAGTTATAGAGAACAAGCGATCTTACAGAAACGGCTAGCAATCATGTCTGATTCGCAAACCAACGTAGAGGCGTCCAAGTCGGGTCACGAGAAAAATATAGGTGTGGATCAAAACAAAACAGCGGCCAGCGACGATAAGTCAGGAGCGGTTAGAACTTCGGAATCGAAAGATCTTAACAAACGGAAACAATCAACTGTGGGAGAATCGATTACAAAGATAGACTCCACAGATGCGGAGTTAAAAAGAGAATCAGTTGTCCCAACTCCTGCCACAGATCATTCTGACATAATGGGTCGCCGAGAATCTTCGCGTAATTCATTTTATGGTTTTAAACCCAAGACTCGGCTTGAGCGGTACAAATTGTTGAACGACAAGTCTAGTGGTGAGTAAATGTTTATTGGTTTGATTTAGATGGTGTAAATTTGATATTGGGAACTCCACAACAGAAATTGACAACTGCACGCGGTCGATTTGATTACGGCATTTGAATGGTTTCTGCTCAATGAATTTACCCGCGAAAATTCCGCGGAATTCAAATGAAATAAAATTATTTTAGAGCAAGGATGCTGCTCGTGATAATTTAGTCTCAAGACTTAATTTTTTCCCCAAAATAGTCTTATCTTTTTCATGAAATGTATTGTGACACTGCGAACTTGATTTCTACGAACTGTACAAGCTTCAATCTTGTTGTTCCCAACAAAATGTTTCAAAATTATTGCTGAACTTTAGTAGGTTTTTTTACCATTTTGACTCTGTATACCCTAGCACGTTCAGGTTTAGCAAGTTGAAAACGGTTTAGTTTAATTTTCAGTTGTTACTTTTAAATTTCCATCCAGAAGTTTTAATTATAATTTGAAGGTACCTCCTAAGGTCAATTATTATTAATGAGCACAAAAAATAGAGTAGTATCATATTCCTTGTCAATGTTACTTCAAGAGTTTGTTTTTTGTCTGACAGTTTTATGCCCAGTTGATTTTGCCTTTTAAACTTACAAAACCGATATTTGCTAAATTAACGTTCTTAGAGAAAAATCATATTTTGAGAATGAACTTGGTCAAGAATTATAGGAGAAGAGATTTGAAGAAATTGAATACTTTGAGTATGGTTTGCCCTAATGCTTCCATGTCAGTTTCGCTGCACCACTTGCACAAATTATTTTCATTTTGTTTTATATGCAACATATATCAATCAAAAATTCAATATGCTCTTGTCCATTTCATTGACAATAGCCAAAGTCTCTTATCATAGAAACCTGCAAGGAAGGGGCGGCAGACGACTTAAGTGAAGTAAATGTATTGGAGATTCTTTTCTCCTCTTGCCCCGTTCACCAACAAGGAAAAAAAAAAAAACGTCTGATCACGGGTTAGAAAGTTGGTAAATTAAACAGGGCCAAAAATATTTCAGGAAGCAAAACATTTGCTTTCAGGCAAGCAAATACATGTAAGCAAAATATTTGCTTTCAGATTTTATTATCCTCCAAATTATTTATTTGAATGATCCAGTTACTGGAGTTGCCTTCCGTCATCTTAACCTGCTGACCCCCTTTACTATTCCTTTCCGTTATTTTTACCCTGATGTTTCCTCGCTGTTTGAGATGGTTAGCTGGGCATAACTGATAACAAGTTATTGAACAATACATGGTTGTTTAAGGACTGAATAGGGAGTAGAGAGTCTGTTCAAAGGTTTCTGATGTATACATTGACTTATTTGAAACTGATCTTTTAGTACCCTCAAAGTTTCAATATAAGTTTGTTCACAATTTTCAGAGAGAAAAAGAGGATCAACTAGCATTCATTTTGAAGAGGATGATGAAAATCAGAAAGACGCATCTGATGGTGTGTTAATTGCTTTGTGTTCTCGAAGTTATTACATAGCAACATTTTTTAGGTAAATGATATTGTGATAGGTACATGCTTACAGTGGCTCATAAATACAGCTAACAAAATGAAATCAATAATTTTATGTCTGGGACATGTCATGTAAGATGCACATAATTTATAAATTTTGTATTATTTTAATGTTTTCTTCTTACAGTACATTCTGGCCATGGGATTGCAGGGCAGCCAACAGTTATCAACTTCTCCTTGTTATCTAAGACTTGTGAAGAAAAAGGTTAGATTTATTAACTTTTTGTTTTATGCTACATTCACATGTAACTCTTTTATGTAAAGTCAGTTTGGCCATTTGTGTTTCAAGATAATCAATAAGATCTTGGGTGTCTCTGAATTTTGATCATGAGATCCTGGTAATCAAATTTTGAGAATCTGAATGAGATTGTTAGCTACATTGTACATATTATAATAACATTTAAAAAATCACATGACACTTAGACTCAACCCCAGGATATACCAGCCTTATGCTGGCATACATTTGTCGAAACAGAGGCAAAGAAAATTGACATTTGGCTATGTGCCTGTGTGGTTCTCAGTCCTTTTTGGTGAATGCAAATTCTCCATTTTGTAACATCATCTCAACCAGATGACAGGTATCATTAGTCTTCCACGCCTCATTGTAGTATGTTCTTCATGTTGTGTTATATTACTTGGGCTTAATTTTGCTAATACTGTCTGGTAATATTATTTTGTTAGGCTGGATACTGCATCAAGATGATGCTAGTGATCTTGAAAGACAGACATTGATAGAATGGGCACGATCAAGGTTACAGCAGAGTATCAGAGAAAAGTAAGACCATTTACCATGAATCATAGAAATGTACATGTATCCACGTATAAAATACATATGTAATTGCCTTGTTAGTGTCACTTTTAATTTTCATATTTTTGCTACATTTAACGTGCTTACTTGTGTCAGGGAAGAAATGAAGGAGAAAGCAAGAGAGCTTGGCATTGATGGTCCGCTAGTAACCAAGTACTATGGCGACACCCACAGGGAGGCAGCTTTAAAGTACAAGAAAGGAGTCTCGTGGGCCAAACGGTGGAAGAACATGTCTGAGGAAGACAAGAGACCAAAATTTCTCACCACTTTGCCTGATGGCACCTCATACTGCTAGTATCCTTGACGACTTACTAAGTGAGACTGCTTGAGAATGAATTGTCTTTTTGGGATGCTTTACTTAAGTTCTTATGTGATAATCAACAGCAATACAATGCGATGCTCATTAAATAACGAAAGGTTGACATGGTAAATTGGATACATACTAGTTATGCAATGTTTTTGAGTGGCCTACCATGGAATATCTCACGAGTCACTTGTATTTTCTTGGTACACACACAAGCCTTTAGACAATGTGTAATTACCACAAAAATACAAGTGACCAGTGGGATATTCCATGGTAATAATAACCATGAGAGCAATTGCATGATCATTTTATGCCTTGTCATAGACAATGCAGTGGCCAACACAATCCATGTGGGGTATGCATGGCACATCATGGGAAGGTAGGGTGTAATACTGTTGAATATACAACAGCTGATTGACTCTTTACTATTTTTTTTTATGGTATGGTATAAATTATATTCTTCTAGTTTTGTTGCTGTTTGTTCCTTAACATGACATCTCAGCTACCCATCTGGCCGTGTAGCAATATGTGCCATCTATCCAGGTCCTAACATAACCGGCAGATACACTATAGTGTATGGAGATTCTACTGACAGCCCCATGTTGGCTACATTTGTACCAGCAGGACAAGGGTGTTGTTATCATAAGAATGGAAGTATAAGGTACGTGGAATATCCCTTGTCTAATCATTTAGTATTTTAATTTTTATTCTTAAATAATATCTGACCAGTACATATACATGTAACTGTGATTATTAATTACAAATGTACTCATTTTTTCCCCACTGGGTTCAGATTTGTTTCAACGGCTAAATTTGGTGCTGTTATGGAAGATGTAAGTACAAGAAATATTTTTTCATACTACTATATGTAAATGTAGGTATTTGGCTTCTCATCTTCTCTGTAAAGTATAAAATGTTTCAGAACATCATTATTTTAACAAATATGTGAAAAAAGTATTTGACCATGCATAAATTTGTAGACCTTGAGCAAAGCTAGTGAGAAACTCTTGCAGGGAAAACAAATCTCTACTTGTGATCAAACAACTCCTTTTCTTAAGCAAATTAATACTTGATTCAAGATTTATCCTTCTTTTAGAAATCTTTTACAAGTCATGGACAAGTTAAATTAAATCATTGAATGAACCCAACTGTTATGGTCCAGTAACTGCAATAAAGGGATAAAATTTGTTGAGCTTTATAACTTTGCTAATTTCATTTTAATTTACCAGGATGGCGGGGTGGAGCAGAAGTGGAAGTGGCCTTTAGGGAGGCTTCAGACAACTGTCACTGTACAGGTACATCCAATCTAGGACAAGTCAGTTGCATTTTTAATGCCATTCTGTTTGCGTGAAATTTCATTTTGATTTGTATTTTGTAGCTGAATAACTTTATCAGTCTCCGCTGTTTGAGCCAGTCAGGGATAACCTTGTACTTCAGCTGCCAGAGTGAGACTGCTAAGTTCCATGTTGGACTGGCACAAGGAGCAAAACCTGTTAAGCTTACTGAACTGGTTTGTATGGACTTGGAAACTCTTGTTTATTCGACTCTCTTCATCCTACTTCTGAACTGTTGATGAATTACTGGGAATTATTTTTGCTCATTTTAATATCATATTAAAAGCTACAATACTTTATCTATTTTAGGGATATCTCCAGACAAGCATGAAGTTTTCTTCAAATGCTGCGCTTTTGGTACGTTAAATATACATATATATATTTAGTGTTACATTTGTTCTATCTAAGCATTTGATGGAGCAAGTTAAATTAAGTAATGCCCGGTACTTTGTAATGTATTGCCAAATGTTGCTTTCCTGTTTTAGTCAATGAAGCCTAAAGTTAAAAAGAAAGAAGAAAGAAGGAGAAAACGAGCACAGGTTCGTACAGAAGTTACAATACCGCGACATGTAACGCAATAGTACAGGGGACAGAATGGGAGGAAGACTGGGGCGGGCGGGGGGGGGGGGGGGGGCTCCTTTACATCTCGTGTCACACTCGTCTTCTTTCTCTACCGTTCTCTGTTTACGCCTAGAGCACATTAAACGACGCCAGTAGATAGGTACTGGTAGGCACCGCGAAGTGCCGAAATGATAGGAGGTATCTGTTGTCTTACTTTTTCCTCCACTCTCCCTACTCTTTCTGTATTTGCCACACATTAGCAGAATTGTTAGTTCAAAGTGATCTCAGGCTCTTTCATTCAAGTCATTCAATATGTTTTCTTTTATGAGATTTTCTTCCTCTCTGTCGTGGCTAACAAAGTTGCTTTTCTTTAAAAAAATGCAGAAGCTTAAAAATCCTGAAACCATATCTGAAGAGGTGCTTGAACAACGGCAGCAGGAGTTAGAGGAGAAATTTCCAGAGAGGAAAGAACTCGATTTGGACGCACCATGGCAGATGGATTTATTAAAACTTCAGCGTAAAGTCAAGTAAGAAAATGTTCTGTCTTGTATTCTGTGATGCTTAACTCAAATATAAGGCGCGTTAGCAAGCTGCTAGAGCTGAAACTGTGCACCTGGGAAATCTTTATTTTTAGCGTATCACACTAGTTTCTGGCTTGGTCCTCGAGTAGCTTTGTAGGTGTGTCCCGTCGCAGGAAAATGGAAGTTTCATTTGTCTTGCCATTTCCATGATTAATGACATCCTGTGTTGAAGATGCGCAGATGTGCATATAGTTAAAGGAACGTTGAGAGATTTAATTCTTGCATTAACATTTTTTCTTTTGTCTTCAGGGGCTTGATCTTTGACTGGATGGAACATTACCGTGTTGCTGTCGGTATTTCTCTTCCAATCCGTTTTAACTCTCGTGCAAAACGCCGATCCATGTCCCATTCTGCTCGCTCTATGCCAGGTACCCTCCCTTCAGGGTTTCAGACAACAAGGACCTCATTGCGGCGATCTCCTTCAGCACCTCCTGTTCCACACCCTGCAGGCAAATCTTGGGACCGCTCAAGATCTCAGCTTGGTACGCGGCCACATAGTTCAGCAGACAGTGCCAAGCTGAGTACAAGAGCTAATGATCTCAGAGGTGTTACTATTGAGGTACCCACAAGTGAGATGCTTGGCGGCTCAAGGCTTGCTAGTAAAGCTGCATCAGCATTCTCTGGGTGAGCTACTAAGTTAACCATTCTGTGGATATGATTTGTGTGTTTTTTGGCTCACGTCCTGTTTATTGCCTTTAAATCAAGGGAGTGAGTTTACTAAAAAAATAAATATTAATAACAATACGATTTGTGAACGGCGAACTGCAAAATCTTGTCGTTGCATTTACCAGGCGAATTACTAACCCTATTGTGTTTGTCTGTCTCCTTTATAATGAAGTATTTGACCTGTTTTTCTCCTCAGCACCCACAGTCAATCACACACTGCTTCACGGACTCCTTTCCGCTGTGGTGTTGTACAGGCGCGTGTGGCTACTCCACCAAGGAGTGGGTGTCCTGTGTATCCTTTAATGAACCTGCTTACGTGATTATTAAGACTAAGATTACAGAAGCACTGAAGCAAAAAAACAAATAACAACAACAACAACAACAGTCAACAGAGATAGCGCTTGGTAACTTCTGAAGATTAAGTGAATGCTTATCCTGCAGTGGATAAGTGGGCCTGCTCTCCTAAACCCGTAATGTTATTAAGCGGTAATGTTGAATGAATCACAACTCACGTTCTTCATGTTACCCTATGACTTTGTCTTTCCTTGTTCTGTTTGCCTTGTTTCCTTGACATGGTGTTCAGCGCTTTAAGAGCAGAGATACTTGGAGAAAAAGATCCGCAATGCAGGTACGTAACTTCCTGCGTCATTTCAGACACATTTAAATCATACATAGATTAAAGGAAGCCCATCAGTGATGGTTTGGTGTTGTGGAACAGTATTGAGAAAACGGTGGAAGCCCATTACGACTCTATCCTTAGCACATATGGCCGTCATTACGAGGCGAGTGTTAATTCCATGGCGAGGATGAAGCAAACTTGAACTTGTTGATCAACAATTATTATCAACATTGAAGTCCCAATTCTGCTAAATGACTGCCACGCATGTGCTTCCATCTCCGTTCTGAAAATTTGATGGTACATGTACATCATGAAATGTTCACATTTTGCTGCCTTGTCTTTCTTCATATACAGATGTGATCGTCGAAAGATTCCTCTTGTCATGGATCTGGAATATGACACGTTTATCACCGAACATGTTCCTAGAACACAGCTTCTTGTTGTCAGTGTCACGTCATCTCTGTAAGTGATAGTCACGCCATCTCCACGTCAATCATTGATGTGCAGAATACTCTAGCGTAGTCCAACGTAACAGTTTTTTTTTTCTGTCGTGACTGTCGTATAGATAACATGCGGGAAGGCTTGCACTAGTTTATTACTTGACATTTTAGAGTGAGACGAAAACTTTTTGAGTGCTTTGAAATCAGCAAAATTTCGGTCGTATTTGATGCAAATTGCATTGTTTATCGCCTCCATTGTTATGCCAGTAGTCGATAACCATGTTTTTTTTCCTTATCGCAGCTATCCTGATGCAAACCCTTGTGACAGTATGTTGGACCAGCTGTTCCACGAGAAAAACCGGAACAGATCTCTACCGTGTGTACAGGTATAGCTGTAAACTTTATTGATATTGTCACACAGCAGCAAATCCTGTACGCATTTTATCTTCCTAGTCCTTCATGTTTGTATTTTTACCTCATACGTTATTCATTGTAGTAGGTCCCCATCAGCCCTTTGGCTGCCTTAAGGTCATTCCCCAGTATTGCATTGCGCATCCCTACTGCGCATAATTTCACGCGTGATTAGCGCGCGCGCATTAACAATTGGCGGCTTTTTCTTCACAGCTGGACCTCGCCATAGAGGTAAATCGTCATTTTCTCGCAAACTAGTGTGCTGACCTATCATTTTTTTCAGTTGTTTTGAATTGAGTAATAAATTTCTCTGTGTAAAATAAATATGGACCAATTCTCAGGGTAGAACAAAAAGCAATCGTCGGAAACGTGAATTTGGCAAGCAATCGTCACTACAATCATGGTGCTATTATAAGGATTTATATGGGTATAAACAAGATGCTGTTGCTCCTAAAGGAACATGGGGACCCCTCATTTTTATTTCAAAATTTAAGTTCCTATAATATAAACAATCAATAGGCAAAGTTTCACAAAAATCTCAGTGCAGGTTCTATTTCAGTGGAATGACCTTAATGCAAACCTACTTCATCAAATAAAATATGTATGTATGTATTGAGAGAAAATTAATACTTTGCCCAACAGTCTTCTTTCCTTCTTCTAACAGGCTCAAAATGATCCTTTTCGCTTGGTCCGTTACGACATTTCATTAGCATCACGTGGTTTATCTCAGTCCCAGCCTCTTCTCCTCAGACGACATAACGCTGTGCCAGGAATGTTCTTAGTAAGTTAGTAAACTTAGCATAATACGCGCTGATATGGTAAACCTTCCCTAGAGGAAATGTCTAAAGTTGTTATATCCTGACGAAGTCCTAAAACAAACCTTTTAAGTTGTTTAAATACAGGTTAATAACAATGTGACTGATTTTTACTGTATATTGTAGATGTACACTGGAGGAAGGCTTCTGTTTGCTGATCATATATTCAATGGCTATGGAAATGCTAAGAAAGATTTTCTTAAACAGGTATGAAAATGCACTTATCAGACTGTTACATTTGAATATTTATCTCTACCGTTTTGCTAAACTTGTGCCAGTCACTATAGTTTAGTGACTTGTAGTGTTGTCTGAGTTGACTTTGTCTTCTTGTAATTGTTGAGAGAGGCACGGTGGCATATGTGTGAGTGCACTGGACCGAGCGGTCTGGGTTTGAGCCCTGTCCGTCTTCACTGTGTTGTGTTCTTGGGCAAAACACTTTTCTCTCACTGTGCCTCTCTCCACACAGATGCCAACTGTTCAATAGACAGACAACTTTATCCAGTGTTTAAACCGTTATTCAGTGGATACGCTTTGGTGTAACAACAAACTACACTATCCACTGAAGAGTGATTTATCGGTTGGATAGCATTTTCCACCTTTCTATCAACCGGGACCACAGATCAATGGATACCGAAATATCAAATGCTGGGGGTGACCCTTCATTGACTAATATCCTTACCCCCCTCAACTAACTGTCAGTGGAAATCGCTTTGGTTGGATTACATATTTGACTGTTTTGTCGCTCCCTTCTTGATTGGATTGTATATTTGATCTGTCCCTCCCGTCTTGATTTTCTTGAGTTGTTAACTGCAAATGTTTCATTTGCTTCAGATTATGAGAACAAGAAAGGACGCCCTGGAAGGAAAAGCCCTTCCCGCAGACTTTCGCCTAAGTCCAACACGCGGTCGTTCTGGCCCGAGAGCCGCCTGGGGTGGAGAGATTGGTGGACCCAAGATAAGCGAGCGAGTCCTAAACATGAGTCCATCTGCAGCAGAAATACAAGTCTCTCAGAACAGTATGAGGCTTCATTCTGCAGCTACCAGTGCTTCACTGAGCTCTGCTTCTATTGAAATAAGGTGCTTTGACAGTTCGTTGTACATGATTTTAACAGAAAGAGAAAGCCTGTAGTTACTCCCGAAAAGAACTTAGATATCGGTAATTTGGCCTCGTTTAATGGTTTGACAATTGAGCTTGCTGGTTTAAAATAGTCTTCACGTTACTTGTTTTGTCTTAATGTTATGGGACTTGAGTGAGTTTGGGAGAAGTAGAAAGTTCTTTGCCTGTTAATTATCGGCTACAGCTCGGGTTTACATCAGCACTATGAAGTGCTTCAGACTTTCTCAAGCGGCTGTGTGAACACCAATACCACGTATTCTATCGCTTCAATGGAGCTGAACATTTTATGCAGTATAGTTTAGGAAGTAACGCGTTTTTATCCTTTTCAGACCACTGTACGAAATTCTGTTTTTATTTAGGTTATGATTTTAGTTCTGACACTTAAGTGCTGGATGAAAATTCTCTTACTTAACATGCCGATGTTCTTTGTTGTGGCTTTGTTAATGTGCTGGTTTGTTTGTTACAGGGGCGGCACCAGTTCAGCGGCAAGTTTTGTTAATTTAGGCTTGTCTATAGACAGTCCGTACCCAATGCACTCCAAAAAATGGATCACTTCCGCTGAGACAATTCCTGAACATCGCCGAGTACAGACCACAGCTTGGTAGCAGGAGTACAACATGTATACATAACGAGATATTTGTATTCTTAGGTGAAATGGAAACATTTGAAATGAATTTTTATTTAAGTCTGCATCACGCGGAATACGGTTGTATTGGAAAGAAAATATTTTAACTTATTTGAACAAGGCAATAGTTTAAAGCGTTCCGAGAAAAAGTCAAATCAATCTTTACCAAAACAGGATTACTTGAAGGTTTCTCAAACGTACTGTACTGTTGTAGGTTTTAGGGTGGTCTTTCTGAATTAATCAAATAATTAGGTCTAAATGAATCGAGACAAGATATATTTTTAGTATCAAAGATCCTATGAGGTTATTTATAAGATCGATCTATCGAAAATAAAACAGATTTTTTTATTACATTTGCCTCTGTCGTTTATTACTGTTTCTTTAAATTCCAAGCAGAATGATAATGAAAAAAAAAATACAATAAAAAAATCAAACAACAACAGCAAAGCAACTACTCATGCCCTTATAATTCAAACGGTTTTGCGTCGGGTCGCGTGTTAAATGTCGAACTGTTATCGGTAGGCGTTTCGAAACTTTAGGGATTGCAAGTTACCAGACTCATTTCTTAGAAAAAAAAAAAAGACTAGCTTTCGCTTTGTTTTCCTAGGCTTTCTCGTCGACATTGTGTTCCTAAGCGGATACGGAGCATTCTTCATCAAAACATTAACAAGCACCTCCACGGTAACGCGGTAAACACACACAAAAACTCTCCAAAAGGCGACATCTCCAAAAACTGTAACTCGTATAAAGGCTAATCGTACGCGTAACTCAACTCGTTCATGGATAATGTACGCGCCTCTGAGCCCGTGCGCTATTCGCGGGTTACGCCACTTCGGTAACTGAACAGTCGATATGTTTAGAAAAAAAGCAATAGCATTATGGACAAGGTGATCCCGTGTTAATATTTTGTTTCACACTTCATGTCTAATTTTAGCTGGCACACGTTGACAAGTGAAGCGCTCACAAAAACACCTATAAAAGCACAGTTTACATGGCTTTTTTTGTCTAGCTTCAGGTTATTTACCCTGTTTTCTAAACACTATCGTTCTCGAATGAAGCAATGAGGAAACTTTTCAACAAGTCATCTTTGCAACATTCCAATCAATTTGAATGGTATCAGCGCAACTAGCAAGGTGTTATGTGATTGGTGGAGTCAGCAGGTGTGACAGGTGATAAGCTGGCTAAACAAACTCGAACTGTTTCAAATGCTCTCTTCTTTAACAACGCATGCGTATTGGCAGCATTGAATAAGTTTTTAAATGTGTCGATAAAGATTGCCTTGTCGGACGCTGTATTAAATCCGGAAATGGAGAAAGCATTGGTTAAACTTGAACTGGGACATCGAATGTTATCCCGCGATTAGGAAATACGAACAATGAATGATAAATACTAAGGGTTTGATAAGCTATTCAGTCTCCCTTGGAATCATCACTGTTTTTATTTTACAATGTTTTGGCCAGCAAGAATAATTCGTCTTTTATCTAAGCTTTTCACCGGTTCATTGCCTCAGGTATTTTGTAATCGGTGAAACGTTGATGACAATTTTTGACCCGCTTGTGATTTAAAGTAGCATTTCAGAGCGGTGCAGAAGACATGATACGCAAACGGTTATCTAAGACTACATTTGTCTTTCTCTTTATCAACTGCCTTCTGATCGCTGCGGTCGTTAAGCTTTATTCGTTTCAGTTTTGGGGAAAAGCGGATGAGAAGCAAACGGCTCCTGCTGGACGAAAATTGGTGGAAAATGCACCGAGAGCAAGTGAATCAAAAGGGTAAGTACTAACATCTTAATCTTAGAAAGCAGGGCATAGTCTCAACTATGATTTGGCTTTGTCGAAGCGCTACTTGATTCAAAAGAAGACTGACAGGTTCTGTATTGTTTATTATAGTGAAGTAAAATGAAATAATTATTGCTTCAATGCTTTGGCACTTTGTTTTGGTGTCAAAAGACGAACTTAAAACGGTAAAAGTATCGTAACACTACTGAATTAGGCAAGGAAATATTACAAAATGGACGGCAAGAGTTGCAACAGCGGGCTGTTCGCACGACTCCACGAGGATAAGATTGCTTTTCCGAGATCTCCGTAATTTCTTCTATTTCTAGAAATTAATTGCAAATGTGTAAGCTTTACTCGAGGTAGACTCATTTATGACTATTAACTGAAGCAAGGTCTACCGCGCTTAAAAACGAAATGACCAGCAATACAATCGACTCTTGGCGTGGAAAATCGTTCCTAATTAAGAAACAACGTGGAAGATTTTGTCTCCATGGGAGAGTTCATTAATCTACAATATTTTAGATGACTAATTCTAAAAGTAAAACTGACAGTCTGAAACTGCTATCTCATAATGTTAGAGGACTTGGCAATCAGACCGAAATCGTAGACTGAGCTATTTTTGCGCGTGTCTTGAACAAAAAGCAGATCCAATTTTTCTAGAGGAAACAAATACAACAAAGAAATGTGAGTCAATAGAAAAAAAAGAAGAATGAGGTCCTGCCATTATCTATTTTTATGGGAGCACAACAGATGCGAGGTGTGTCGCTGTATTAATTCGGAATGGTTTGAACATTGTTATTCAGAAGGAAGAGTAGATAATGCTAGCGCAAAAATCAAACTGAAAGGACACAAATTACTTTCGGATAAACTTTATGGTCCGCATAAAGATGCAGATGTTCTTTGATTTTATTAGCAGTTGGCGATTACCTAACTTGGCTTGCATCTGATTGAGACAGTGATAGCAATGTAATTGTAGGTGGAGACAATTATTGTGCCTCAGATCCGACTTTGGATCGTTTAAAACTGACCATTTTGGATGACCATTTACAAAACAATTTTAATTAGCTTTTAGCTTAATTGTTCCTGTCATCCAACATGGCCGCCAGAGTCTGCAAACCCCTATGGACAAAAAGGTGGCATTTAAATTCCTCGGCAACGTGATATACAATTTAGTATTCAAAAATATTCAAAATGATTTCAGTCACCACTTGATCCGCTCCGGATCAATGATCTAAGATTGCTTGGATCATGGTATACATCACCTTTGACTGGGACTCGGCCAATGTACTCAAAGTATCACTTACGCCATTTTTATTACTCACTTATTATTCAGGATCTAGCTGATTACATTCACTTTTTTTTAGGTGTCTGCCAAAAAAGAATGTAGTTTTCCTTAAAACGCACAAGACAGGTAGCAGTACTGTTACAAACATATTGAACCGGTTTGGCGAAAGGAACGGACTAGTTTTTGTCGTACCCACAGAAAAACAAAATCGTTTAGGATGGCCATGGTTTTTTCAAGAGGAACACATGATTCATTACAACAACACAAAACCCAACATGCTTTGCAGTCACGCGCGCTACAACCGCGAAGTCCTGGACCGAGTCATGCCTAACGACACCATCTACGTGACGATTCTGCGCGACCCAGTCTCCCATTTTGAATCCACTTTCTCGTATATGACTTTTGGTGAAATACTGGGCATTTCCAATGAAACAGACCCCTTAAAGGCATTCTTCGAAAATCCCAAAGATGTTTTAGTAAACTATCTACTTACTCAAGACTTACGGATAAACAGCGATCGATTGAAGCTTATTCGAAATGGAATGTTCTTCGATTTAGGTTTGGAATCTAAAGACTTCGACAACATGGAAGAAGTTCAGCGAAATATCAAAAGACTTGATCAAGAGTTTCATTTCGTTATGATAATGGAGTATTTTGACGAGTCCCTAATCATGCTAAAGAATCTCCTCTGCTGGGAAATAGACGATATTGTTTACTTTCATCACAATCAAAGACGCAAAGCACAAAAAAGAAATATTACATCTGATCTGGTCACCCAGATTCAGCAATGGAGTAGTGCTGATAAAGCTTTGTATGATTATTTCAGAGACGCGTTCTTGCAGAAACTAACAGAACAAACGAAAGATTTCTCTCGTGATATAACAGATTTGAGGACAAGAAACGCAGTCTTACGAGAGATTTGCTTAAACTCTTCATCAAGAAGCGATGAAGGATACCAGGATGTCGATATTAAGGGATTTAGAATAAATGATAATCTAACCCAGCCACTGAAGACAATGTGCAGTAAGATGACTTGGAATGAAGTCAGATATCTTGGATATTTGAGATATAAACAAAAAAAGCTGTCATCGGTACCTGTTACAAACACTCCAAGAACGTTATGGAATTATCTTCGGACATGGGTACCATTTGTATGATATATGAAATAAGTAATAATTCTTCAACAATAGGTCAAGCGAACAAGAAGGAGTTATTAGCTTCTGCTGCCAGACGGTAAACGGTACGTGTGCGCTCGTTTAGCCTCTAGCAGGCTGCGTTCAGTTAAATAGGGCGCAGCGCAAAAAATGGCACACGTAAAAATCATGAGAAAAAGGGCGGCGCGGGAGGGCGTTTCCGTCCTCTCATCAAGCGTCTCTCTCTTTATTTCGCTCCACAGTTTTTTCGCAGTGCGCCCCAACTAACTGGACCGCCGGGAACAGGCTAGCACTTGTTTTAATCGATTGCTCATCGTTGCTTCTTGAAGGTGAAATAAAGAGCTGTGAACGTGAAAGAAACGTGAACGTGAAAATCAAAGCGAGCGTGTTGCTTCGCGACTCCTTGAACGTGTTAGAGTAATAAATGATAATCACTGTTCTGTTACTTGCCTTCACAATCATTTTTACATTCGGCTAAACTGAGTCAAAAGCCGATGTTCAGTGTTCATACAAGAGTCATGAAAACCGTCCCATCGAAATGGCTGAGCAGTAGTTCAGAAAATTCCCCTAACGGTGTCGCAAAAATATTCTCACAACTGAAGTATACTAAAAATCCGTCAATCTTTCAAATTCAAATTACTTTACTACAGCCTCTTGACGAGATTCTACTGCTTGTTATTCACAGTTATGATTCACGAGAAAAGAACTACAACCGGGACGATTTTCAAGTGAAAAACTGACTCAATTGTGTGACGTTTCTTTTATTTACAACACCCAAACAAACTACCACTATTGATCCTATTAATCAATGACATGTGGATTTTAAGAACATGGCTAAACAATAAAAGAAAAAGTTGCATCAATTGTTACGCTTTCTGTAATAACCATTTACATGAATATAAAATAGACCCACTTACAGGATAAACAGAGTCCTACAGACACGAAAAACAAGAGATATTCTTGTAACAGTGCCAAAAGCTTTATCCAGATGTTGAATCGTGTACGAGGTAACGGCGAGCATAAATGATATCACATTTCAAATAGAATTGGCAATTTCAACTTGGCCGAAAACTCCTGAAAACGGCACTGACCCTGTTTCTTGCGAATCGAACGTCTCTGCTGGGATAAAATCAAGCAAATTTCTCGAGTCCTCCTCTTCTTCTTCGTCCGAGTCTCTTGGAAACTGAGCATCATCGTTCGAATACGCACGCGCAGATGACACGATAGACGAAGTTGTTTCTTCTTCTTCTTCGGACTCAGAAATGTTCGATTCCAGGCCTGCCTCTCTGGCCTCGAAATGGCTACTAGCGTTGGCGACCATGGAAGCCAGTGAAGCGTTAAAATTGAGAGGGACTGAGAATGAACGCTTGATGTCCGGGGAGTGTTGGGCTGAGGAAGGCTGGAAACTAGCGGAGACCGTTTGCCTAGGATAAAAATAAATAATGGTAAGAGAATATCAAGTGATTAATAAATACTGAGTATAATAAGTCTTATTATTATATGGCTAGCTCTATGAGCGGAAATTAGATGAATCAAATCCTGCGCTGTCATTGGTTACCCGAGCGGGCAAGATTGAGCTATCTTGCCCGCTCGGGATTACCCGCTGTGTCCCGCAATAAAATTTCCCCAAAAGCCATATAATAAATCCTTTATTGATCAAGCGTGTGGTCAAGATGGCTTGATATTGGCTTCGTCCCCCAAGTTTTTTGCGAGTTTATGGACCTCGGCTCTGTCTCGGTCCATAAACACGAAAAAAAAAAAAAACTTGGCCAATATCCAGCCATCTTCACCTCACGCTTGGTCAATAACCCCTATGAACTGGAGATTTGTTTGAACTTTTTGCTAAACTTTTCATCGCCGGTGTTGTGATACCGCGCTCAAGTAGGCAGGCTATAGGAATGAATCACGTTAATATCTGTGGAAGCGAATGATGACAAAAATATATGAAATGTAAAGGGAACTTGAATGAGAGGTCTTTCGTATCGTAAATCTTACCATCCTACATTCCGCAGCTCCGGAGGAGCAAATCAAAAGCTTTCTTGACAAGTAGAGGGAATGGAACGGGAATCAGTAGGGAGGGAGTCTGTCTTTTGCAAGCCCCAGTCTCTGAGCAGTAAAAACATGCATGTCTACAATTTTACTGACTTGGCTACCTTGAGTTGATAAACTGCTCCAGTGAAACCTGATGAATTCCAGCCACTGCTGCTTTAGCTTTTGTCTGTCGCCGTTCTAGTGATAGAATTTCCTGCCAAAAATGAAATACGAGATACGATTAATACCACTTGTTAGTGCATTAAAAGCATACTCTGGAGTAAGTGGCCTGAGTTCGGGTCCTGGTTCTTGGTCAAAACACGTGACTCTCACGTGCCTCTTTCCTCCCAGGGCCAGGTTGTTCGAAAGCCCCTTAGCGCTAAACCAGGATTAAAAGTTTACCGAAGTGTTAATTTTTCTGGGATAAATTTTTTTTCACTGCTTATTTTTTGTGTAGTTTGAGATTATTCAAACTCAAAACTGAAGGGCAAACAATATAAAAAGAAAGCCGCACCGAAAAGTTGCAAAACTCAAGTAAAATTCTCCTTAAACCTGGGTTAGCTTAATCGGGCTTTGAACAACCCGTCCCGGGTGTGTAAATAGGAACTGGTAAACTGACAAGAAGAAGGGCTAAGCCCGAAAGTTCATCTACGGAAATATAACACACTTGCATCAAATCTTCTCAATTTCGCCATTAAATGTTTGCCGATTTTTTGTTTACTGCGAGTGTGTGTTGTTGACTGCTCGAGTGAGAATCTTACTCTACTTCCGGTTCCACCATACTTACCACTGGCGTCTTTTGCTGTGCCAATTTAACTCCCTTGGGAGGGATAGTCGATGAATTAGACCGTCGTGACCAGGTCCTCGCAGCCATGTTGACAGTCGCACTTGTTGTTTGACTGGTACCTGATTTCGCGCCCTGCTGAAGGGTATCCTCTGATTGGCTGGTATCAACTGACGTCATACTATCACTAAACAGTTCAGAGTGTACTGTAGATGGGGGTGACATACCAAGGTACTCCATGATTAGGCGTTTAAGGCGCTTGTAAGCGTCACCAAGATCTTCTGTTGTCATGAAAGAAATTGTAAAGAGATTCACGTATGAGAAATCTTTCTTCATCAAACTAATTTTGACGTCCTTGCTATTTTTCCTGCAACGTTCATAGCACTTTTTTTACTCTCATAAACTTAGTTTTATTTGAAGCATTCAGTAAAAGGAAGATATAAATCCCAGCTGCGATATAAGCGTTAAAAGTCTGATAGACAGAACTACTTGTAAGATGTTTTAACGACTTTTAATCTCAATCCCTGTACCCACTCGAACGCTTATTTGGGTAAAGCATTCAACTGAATTTTAAACAGAACATTTTAAGGGCAAATAAAAGAGAATTTCACGACAAATTAGTCCTGTGTTATGTAACAGGAATGATGGCCTATAATCTGGGAAGAGATAAGGGCCGAAAATGATACAACTGAAACAAGGACGGGGGGGGGGGGGGGGGACATCTACTCCTCTCTTTTTCTGCTGGTATCAGGTGCTGTATCTACGACGTAGCTGTATTGAATGTTTATTTACTGAGCGTTGTGTGAGTTCTGATATCTTACCGCTGTTAATAGCCATATCAAAGAACCCTGGGTTTTGTCTGTTATGTTTCAGACACAACTCAGCTCGATCTAATGACTGAAGTAACAGAGGCTCTGCATAATCACCACGCTCCCTAAGACGAGCTTCATGTATCTAACAAAGCAAAAAATAAATAAATAAATAAATAAATAAATAAATAAATAAAAAGAAGTAAAATATTGAATACTAATAACCTTAGACCACTGTAAAGTCTCAAATCAGTGGATTCTATTTCTGCGGTTACTCTTTTGATATCGATATTCACCTCCATCTACACCCAGGTTGGCTTGTGTGATCAGTATCTGGACTGATTCAATATGGTTAACAATACATACCTGTATGTTATCTTACCTCTCTTGACACAGGTACCACCAAAACATATCTGGGTTCAAAATAAGTGTTCTTGAAACTCAACACTCCCTGAAAAAAACCGAAAAGAAATCTTAACGGTTGCCATTTCAAGTAATATCACTATACATACGAGAGTAAAGTTAAAAGTACACATTATTCACCAACCTCTAAGTCCATATGGAACACCGCGGCAAGCCCCTCACGGGCCACATTTTCCACGGCTTCTCTTGTGACACCATACCAGTTCCCCGCCAGCTGGCACGTCTGCAAGAATTTACCCTGTGAAATAGAAACATATAAGTTTAGGTTTGTAACATCGGGCTCCAGGACGCGACTTCACCTAAAATACAGCCATTGCCTTAAAATGGGATGAATTATTTAACACAGTAAATGTCTTGAGCCCAGGTAATTCAGTAATTCGTCTAGTGTGGTCGTTCCAGTGAGGGTAATTCTGAAAAGAACTGTTGTTGGTGACTGACGTTTCGACAAGCTTAGCGACGCCAAATTTTCTCATGGATGTTCACGTATACACATATATGTAAATTATTCTAAAAGGATTTTGCGAGTAGGTGCGGGGCTTAAACGTATTTTGGAAAGTTTGCGTTCTACAGTTAGTTGAAACCAAATGTTAAAGAGTTTTACCATCACAACTCCTTGTTCAAATTCCTCCTGAGTCACAAAACAGTAATCTTCAAGGTTTTCTTCCTCCTTGCGGGGCGTTCTTGTAGTGTGAGAAATACTGAGAAAAATTAGGACAAAACGTTAATCATTCTTTCTGTTCAGAAACTACCTCAAGGCGGCAAAATACTGTAGGAGATACAAAAACCCTCACCTTGTCGCGCAACATTGTTTTGTTGCAAGTTTTGGGTCGATGTTTCCCGTTTTTCACCTTGCGTGATCAACAAAACCATTTGGTGCGGTTGAAGAAAGTTGTTGCGGAAATTAGAGCGCGGGTCTACTTTGAGCAAAACATTTTGGCTTTGTTGCACGTTTTTCATCAAACTCACAACTTGTCAAGCAACAAATTTACTCATGTTATCTCGTATTTCTCCGCCTTTAGAAATGCGAGATACAGCAAGTCAAAGGATTGTACTTACTGGACAGAAGTCCTATTATCCTAACCTTTTCAAAACTTACCCAAATCCGAAAAAGTCTGGAAACTCCTGGCACAGTCTCCGCGCCAGATATCGCTTGCCTGATCCAGGCGGTCCACACAAGATTAACATGGGATATGGTGTGTCCACACTTGGAAGGGTGCTGAAAGAACGTGTGAACGAGGTCTAAAGTAACTCTTAATAATAATCATCTTGAGTCGTTTTCCTGCTTTAAATATTTTGGGTTAATAAGTTTGATTTATAGTTCTCAAGCCACTCCAGTTCAGCACGCAAGGAAGTTGACTTTTGGGGGGAAATTACGCGCAGAACGAAAAGTAAAAAGATAATAAACTCCCTCCACTTTCCCCGCTGTTATCATCATAACTAGCCAGCAGGTTTCATTTAGCTTTCAACTTTTGACGCAAGACAAATTCTCCGTAGTCCTTACCTATCGTGAATTCTCGTCGGCTGGAGAAGCGACTTTGTCACGTGAAACATGTGATCACGTGCTGCGATGACCTCTGCAGGGGGATTAAACATGTTGACAGCCGAAACCTGTCAAGTTCAATTAAAGATTTGAATTATCGCACTAAGGGAATAACACCTTGTAACATACAGTTTTACTCGTTTCTTTTAGAGTTCGTGAAACTTCTTGGTTGCTAAGCTTAAACATACAAAATGTGCCGGGGCTTAAATGTACAGCAAGAAGGCCGAAGCAAATTTGCCATCCACAAGATCTCCCATGCGATCCCATGACAGTAACTGCAAGTATCCAAATTTTGGCTGAACGCAAATCATGTCAAATGTTCCTGGTTAACTGAGTAATGAAGACAATGGACTTCTTCTCGAGTGTGTCTTTTACCTTTTCCTCAACCGATACTTTAGAGCGATCTAGTTCCGTCAGGCTTTGTATTCTGAACAACAAGGAAAGTCTGTAATCTGGCATGCCCTGGAAAAAATAAGGAATAAAACATAATATGAGAATGAAAGTGAAGAATGATCATCGCAGTAAATTTTCCAATTTAAGCAATTGGAAAGAAGAAGCCTGAAAAAATCAGTGCTTCAACGGGATTCGAATCCCTGACCTCCGCGAATACCGGAGTGCAATTATGAATTATTTCATATATACTTCACATCATTTCACTCCTCACGGGAAGATATGAACTCAATTAATTGACCTCGCTCCCAATGTCTGGCTTCATAGCTCAGTTGGTAGAGCATCGCACCGGTATTCGCGGAGGTCACGAGTTCGAATCCCGTTGAAGCCCTGATTTTTTCCAATTGCTTAAATTGGAAAATTTACTGCGATGATCATTCTTCACTTTCATCTACAACCGCAGTGCAAATATGAATTACTTCATACATACTTCATAATATGAGACTGCTTTACATGTGGCTCGTTACTAAACTGGAGGCTACAGTAAGTCACTACCCATACACACGATAAAACAAAAGAGAGGTAGAAAAAGAAAAAAAAAATTGTTATAAAGCCTTGAAGAGGGTTTCTTCATACATGCAAACTATAAAACAAAATATTTAGTAGTCTTTATTGAAGGAGCTACACTGTAATTTTAAAAATACCTGGATTGGATTTCCAAGCAAGTTAAGGTTCCGTAACAAACCCAGTTCTCGGATGTATCTTACTTCCGCAATATCAATTATCTGAGGAAAAAAACAACAACAACGTAAAGGGAGCTTTTTCAACTGTCTGGTTTATGCGTCTGTGCTACTTGGAGAAGCTTGGAGATTCATCAAAATGGTTGGAAAATTACAATAGTTAAATAATCCTTAGCTTGGGAGCCAAATCGAACATAATTTTGGTGGGTTTTGAGCTGAAATAGGTTTATTTTAGCATTAATAATATGAATTGTAGGTCATTTTGAGCTTAAGGTCAGCGCAGGGATTTAAAATGTGCTGTTAAAGGAGCTATATCACGGTCTGTACATTTAAAAAATTTGGCCTAAAGTTTTCAAGTTTGTTGTTTGTAATCTGTGTTAATGTTCTCTAGCCTCGTTCCTCTATCATTGGTTTATTATTATCTCTTTGGCATTTTTCTATCTGTTCTACTTTTCATCTATCTTTTCTATTTTCAGTTCAATTTAAAGGTAATATTTTATAATTGGCCAAAATACCCTGACTAAGCTCCACGAAGGTGGCTGAACACAGTTTTTGATACCTGTGTTTCATTCACCTTTTTCTCTAAAACCCTTGATCCCTTGGTTGTCAAAAATGGCAACAAGCAAGTTAACAACACAAACTTTGTTTTTTTGATAGTTAAGCTGACGTATGTGCCGTTGCCATGGTAACATGAATAAATATAAACAGGCCTTTAAAATCGGTTTTGTTTATGTGTAGAAAATCTTGTCGTTAGATTTTCTTATTAATTTGCATGCAACAAGCTTGTAACGATTCTCACAAGTTAACACCATTTTGCTAATAATTTAACAGAGAGATCTTTAATTATCCCTTGTTGAAGGTTCACTGGAATATCTAGAATTTCCTTTGTCAAAGTTCAATTTTTTCATTACTCCAGTTACTTATTTCCTAAAGTATTTTCGTGCCAAATTTCGTGAAATTCTAAAGGGTGGTTCTCGAGAAACAGGCATATTTCCAAGAGTGCAATTTTTCATTCAATCCAAATTTTTTGGCCTACTGCGCATGCGCTACATTTAACTGGGTTCTTTCGGTAACAAAGACAAAGCTGAGAATTGCTGGGTTCTTTGTATTGTTACCTTTTCTAACATATCTTTTTAATAAAAGATAGTGCGGGTGTTGAGTAAATAAAATGATCGCTCCATTGACGGCATGTTTGTTTTTTGTAATCCTTGTGCCCGTGCTGAATTGCATCAGCAAAAGCGTGTGCAAAAACTGTGTTCTGCCACCTTAAGTTGAGGTGTGGTAGATGATACTGTATATACCACTTGAAAATATAAACAAACAGTTTAACACAACAGCAAACATGTAAATAATTTATTGTACATGTATAATTTCATGTATTGTACAGAGTAAGCATTACATACCTGGTTTTCTTCTAGATCAATCTCTTGTATTAAGTTATGGTTCTGAAGACCTTTCATGCTCCGAATACTGTTTCTGGACAAATTGAGTAACTGAGACAAGAGGTAGAGGACATTAAAGATGCATGCTTAATATACTTACATGTCAATAATCAATAATCAATTCAAATTATAGAGTTTTTTAACTTTATTTTCACATTAAAAAAGCACATTTCAAAATTGAGCACTTATTTAATAAATGTTTATTTACCTCTAGATATTTCAGCGTTTCCAAATTTTCAATTTTCTTTATGTCGTTGTTACTCTAGAGCCATATGATTAAAAATAATAAATAACAATAATAACTAACTGGACTGAAAATTAGACACACTGTATGTCTTGAGCCATGCAAGAGCAAGAAAAAAAGAGATAGACATAATTTAACAAACCAGGTTCAGTGATTTTAGAGGCAAGTTTTCCAGATTAGCTATCCTGGAGATCTTATTGTTCATCAAGCTCAAGTGAGATAGCCGGTGACAGCTAGTTAAACCCTGAATTTCTGAAATGTTATTATCTGTAAATTGGAAAAATTAAGGATAATAATCAACAAACACTAATATTGTAACGACAACAGTTTAAGGCAAAGCCTTTTTTCAAGGCAGAGGTGGCTAACTACCATACTGACACTTCATAAAGGACCTCGGTTTGTACTTTTTAGATGTACTCCCCCTTGATGGATGGATGTCTGACATCAAAACGCCCAGCATTTTTGACATTTGTCCCAACATTCAAGCAAGATTTCTTATTCTAGCTGTAGACAATTCAAGTAAATATGTTATTTAAAGTAAAATAAAACAGTTGTGAAGGGGGTGAGGGGATTAAACCTCAATGGCTCAATGGACTAACATCACATCCACAAGAACTACACATTAACAAATAGTCCAATGGTTGTGAATGTTACAAAAACCAGAGCCATTAGTTTTCTCGCACTAATAAGCCATCTAGCCCCCCACCACGTCCCCCCCCCCCCCCCCACCCTCCTTGTTCCCAAAGCTTTTTCAAGGATACAGTCCAGTGTGAGGCTTGTCAAGCACTGATGAGCTGAAAGATCCGGAAGGATTTCTATTTTGTTATAGGACATAATCACTTCCTGTGTAAAAAAGTTAATCATACTGGTAGATCATAAGGTTATTATAACATCACTACTGACAAGAGAAAAAAATGTTGCTGTTTATAGTGGTGAAAATGCTTAGCTACACCTACACCTATCTAGTTCTCAGCCATGCCACTTTGGTCACTGTACAGAATTAAATATTGTTTCTTCTAGTTAATTTCTTTCTGTATTTATTTTTCCTATATCATTGAAAACCATCTTATGTTAAGTTGTTTTTCTGTAAATAGTGTGCAATAATAAAAAAACTGAAACTGAAAACTCAAACTTTAAACTGACAGAAACAAATATATCAACTAAACATAATAGGCTTAAAAATCCCAACTGGAAGGAGGCAGACCAGTTGGCCTGATATTACAAGCATGACCAAGGAGTTGAACTAGGGTCTACCAAGAAACAACTCCAGTTAAGTGGTCAGAGTGGAACTTGAACCCCCAACCTCTGGATCTCAAGTCCACCACCCAGTAAACACTTGGCCACACGGTCTTCTGTGAACAATAATCCTAGACTTGCTTGGATGATGCATTGAGATACAATTACAGAAATTAGGAAATAACTGCCCAGGGACTTTATAAATAGTTAAAATTGGTTAACATTCTTGCATTTCTCCTACCCTTAGACCAAGAGGAGGCTTGAAGTCTAAAACAGTGGTGAGTTCATTGTGTGAGACATCAAGTGTCACCAGATAAGGCATACAGCCCAATGGACTTAAATCTGTTAGCGCAATGAGATCCGTTAATTTACCTCAAACTATTTATAAATAAGTAAATGAAATAAAACAAAAGAACCAAAACAAAAAATACAAGTAGAACAAAACTTTCATGTTCTTGAAGGAAGTTTTCACACACCTGTGAGTGAATTATGTGAAATAATTACAGTTTGCAAGTGGATGTACTCCTGTAAGCATGTGATATCTGTCAGTTCACAACCCTGTGAAAAGAGAAAAACAATCAATAAATAATTTACATGCAGACTGAAGGTGGGGCTCCACTGTAAAGATTACAGGTACATCAACATAATAATTTAACCCTCGCACTTCACAATGTTGCATGCATGCATATTAATTAGTTACCACCACGACTAACAAAACAGATATTAAACCAATCCAACCTGATTTAGGATTTCCAGATTTGATGTATCACCCCACACTCCCAAGCTCTATTTTAAATTCTGCAAATGCCTGCAAGTTGTAATTGCTAATAATACTGCTGGCAACAACAAAACCTTAATACCGCTAAGAAGAGATTGAGATAAACTTGAAGGGTTCCATCAGCAGACCGTCCTAACTGTGATAAACCATCAGCTATCATGTCTTCAATCTCTTCTGCCTCCTGAAAAAAAAAAATAGATACAAACAGGTGTGTAATCAATTTTTTGAAATCATCTATTTAACTTTATCACTGTTGCTGTCTACATGTACATGTATTTTACAAGTTTGGTACGTTTATCTCATATAACGAAAATGTATTTTTCTCGCGAGCATCAACAGTAATGACTTGTTTTTGATGAGGCATTGAGGAAAGTCTTATACATGCATGTATAAACTTAAGCAACATGCAGGTTTAAAATGTAGCTACAAGCACAAAAAAAAGCACCGTACATCAGTCGTCAAGTCAACTCAAGCACCGTGCAAGTAGTCCTTACCTGATCATCCACTTCTTCTCCCTCTAAACTCTGATTTTCACGAGGATTGGCTTCTCCGTTAGTCTCTGATTCATCAATATTAAAACTTTCTTTTAGCAGCGCTTCATTGTCCGTAGTATCTGTCATTTCAATCTTCGAGAGTTCAGTATCTGTCATTTCAATCTTCGAGAGTTCAGTTGAATTGTCCATACTGTTTTCTTCATTTCTGACAGACCCAGTGACGCTACCACCTTTTGCACTCATTTGTGTTTTCTTAACGGTCAAATGCAACAGGACAAGCTTGATTCAACGAAGTATTTCAAGAGTACATATCCAGGTTAAAAATTCCATGTTTGTCCGCCATTTTGTATGTGTCTCGTTTCTAAGTAACAGTACTAGAACCTAGTCTTCCAACCAAACATAGATAACTCGTGCCAGTCTCGCGCGAACAGTAAACATCCAGAAATTCTCGCGCGCTCATTGACTAATTTTCATTGTCAATAAGCGGACAGACGCATGAATTTGCAATTTGTGCGATGCGTCAACGAGTGAGAACGGACAATTTGGCAATTTGTTATTGTAAAAAACAAATTGACGTCTGTCATGCTATTGACAATGACTTTCGTAACAGCATTGTCAAAGTAGTCTGCGGACCCACTCGGTTACCGCCGCGTGGATCCACAGCTACTTTGAGAATGTTGTGAAAAAATTCATGATCAATAACAGGACAGACGCATGAAAAACTGACGTAAATTTGTTAAACTGCCAGTGAGCAGAGTAGTTTCAACAAATTTGTTTCCTGACATTGTTTTCAATGAGATTGACTGACCTTCAGTTTTGTTAAAGGAAAGCTTTGTAAATGATTCCGCTGCTCCAATATGATGATCTGTAGAAACTGTCGCCATTTTTGCTTGATTATAGATACGGGGCACGAGTACTTTATCCTGGTACACTTTGTTCTACGTACATGAGCTGATAACCACTGAATTATATGAATCCAGGACTGGTCAAGCACTGACGTCACACGAGTTTCGGGGACCGGTTGTAGAGCGATGATTAATTTCTAAATTGCTGTAAATATTCAAGACAGCATCAGCGGATAACTTTATGAAATACTCTGTTTACCTCGTAAACATCGTCTTCTCCCGTAAAAATTGTCTGGGCGCTTATCTTCACTGACAGTTGCGAGAAAAATAGGCAAAAATGTATTCACACAAATGAAACAGATCTCTATAGACATTTCAAGACACACGGTAAATCAGATATTTATGACTTGAGATCATTTATTTAGATTCGAGTGCTTTCTCTTATTTAACAATTGCAACGAAAAGCACTTCGCTCCAGTCAAGGTTAGAAATTAACACTGCGTGAGTGTCAAATGAACAGCGTTATTATTATTACCACATGCTAGATCTTCAAAACACTGAGACAATTTCGAAACGTTCCGAACAGACTGAGCGCTTCTTCTACATGAACATTAACTTGCCGTGGGCATCTGCACAAGTGATGCCATCATTGTCCTCCTCATAGTATTCGTCCCAGTCCTCGCTGTACCAGAGACCGCAACTCTTGGCCCGAAGTCAACAGCAATAGAGTGAGTAAATCAGGAAAAACAAGCTCGGAGGAATTGGCGTGATATCCGGGAATTCTCTAGGAGAGTTGCTTGTTTTCTGGGAGCAGGATATGGTGTGATGAATTAGTGATTACTGTCATCACATCCAAGTTGCTGATGTAGGGATATTCAGTTATCTTTACTTTACAGAAATAACGGTGAAAGTGATCTGACTTGTGCATGAACTGGCGAAAAGAATGAGGGATAGAGCAGAGCGTTTTCTGTTGGGAAAATGGGTAATGGTAAAAAGTTTTCACGGGAAATGTTTGAGGCATAAGCTCTCCAAGAATTCCCACGGTGACATGTACAGTTGTATATAGGTTGGAGAACTATTCTTGTGGGACGAAAGGTATTTTTATTGATTTGATAACATAGTAATATCAGGCAGAAAATTCTCTTGTTAGTTGACCAAGATTCAAAGTATTAACAGCTCCTTTTGTTTCTTCAATGGCGCTTATATAACCAGCCAAATCGTCTTCTAAACAGTCCTGGTTTCTCCTTTTTTGGTAAAATCTGAAGAAAACAAAGAAAGAACACAAATCAAGCTTTATTGGTTAGAAAGCTACAGAATGGTAATACCGACCAAGACTACTTCACACGTACTGTTCAATCCCCTGCCTGTCCCATGCGTTTTCTGTTATATATAGAGACGTGTAAAACAGTTGCTTAAGGTGATTCCTTAGTATTGCACTGCGCATCCCTACTGCGCACGATTTTCGCGTCATTAGCGCGCACACTTAAGCGCGTGCGCGTACAAAACGTAAGAGATTTCCCTCAAACTAACTCGATAGCGAAATAAACGCTTCTTTTCTCTCAAAGCCAAGCTAAAAACTCACCTTCTCCGTCATGCATTTTTATCATAGTTGTTTTTTTATTGTAAGTTTACTTTTAATTGTAATTTAAACTTTTTAAAATCATTGTAAGTTTACCTTTAATAGTAATTTTAGCTTTTTAGCCTTTTTATTCCGTTTTTAATCTTGTCATGCGGATTTGAAAATTTTATGGAATTGGCGCATTATAAATGTTATTATTATTATTATTTATTATTATTATTATTATTAAACGAGCACGGTGACCCCCACTTTTTATTTTATAATTTCAATGAGAACAATATCCTCAATAACTGAGAAAAAAATTAAGAGAAATCTATGGCTACTTTTTTGGCAAATGAAATCTGAAATTCTACAGAGGGAGATCCATAACGGGCCCAACAGCGCATGTCCAAATTATGTTTCCTTTAAAAGATAAAAAAATGCAGGGTATTTGAAGACATTTTTTCTGGGACGTAGATGAATAAACAATCAAAGAAAGTCAAACTCTGTGTGATATAACACGCTCCATTGAAAAATAATCGAGCTTATTTTTGCGCATGAGATTACCAAAAGTCAGCTAAATAACAGTATTTGTCAGCATCGTGGCGTGAAAACAAGCGCGGTGACCCGCTCTTTTTACTACGTTTTTAATATCTCCTTGACCTGTTACAACAGCATACCAAGTTTCATTGGAAATCTATTGCGAGTTCTCTTACTAGGGAATCACCTTAAAAGCCAGCGAAGACGTCCAAGATTTTAATTTCGCGGTCAGGTACTGTCACGCAACAACCGTCCCCCACTAAGCAGCGTGGAGCATTGGTTAATTACTCAAACTGAGGTTGCGTACGAAAGTATTAACGAGAAACAGCTGCTTTGTATAAATCCTAGGTCTTCTGGTATCCTTTCCACAAAAAGTGTGCCCAATACGATCAAAGATAACTTTGAGCCAGAAATTCTCGTAGACGATGTTCGCAAAGGAAGGTTCTGTATCCTACAACGTAATAAAGTTGTAGAGAGGCGAGCTAATGGATTGAACCTGGGTACCAAACAAGGGTGTAACATTTTTCTGAACATTCTATATCTATTAACTGTAAAAACGGCGTGAAATATTTTTTTCTCGTTTACTTCAAACTCAAAGCAAATTTGTGCTTGAACTTACTTGGGCATCTGTGGCAGCCTGGAAATCTGCGATTTGCTTCTTGACATAATCAATTTCACTAGAGAATTGAAAAAGAACGGTGAACGTTTTGGTTTGAATAATTAGAATAGCAAAAAGTCTATTTCTGCCTGGTATCGTTAATATAACGTATGCGAATTGTATAATAAGAAATAAAAAATCTACAGCTGTAGACACGGTGACATGAATTTAGCTTAACGAAAACAAGGAATAGTTACATGAATAGAAAGAAACTCTTAATTTTTTTGCTATGTTGCTACAATGACATCAAATGGCAGACTGCACTAACCGCGCGTTGCATGCTAGGCATTGCATATCTCTGAGCTAATAATATGACAACACGTGACATCAACCGTCATAACCCGACGACGGTTGCCATACTGTGCGTACCGTCGACAATTTTGGTTTCCGGAAATGCTACTTAACATTCAGATTTAATAAATTTGATGTTATCAGCTTAAACAAAGCAGAAACCACATTTCCTAGACTAGATTTTTGACGGCAGTATTAAGTGAAATACTACGTTTATGGATTAATTGTTTGGAATTAATTGAGTTACTTACGTTTGCCTCTCTTTCATTACCATTTTATACTGCAAGAATAAGACAACGTAAATGAGAAGATATAGCATGTATTGACATAATATTTTAAATGACATTAATATTCTTGCCGTTTTCTTGGGTTCAGTAATGTCATTTCATGCGGTCTCAAATTCTCGTTCAATTAATTCGCTTCTTTTGTTTGTGTAATCTATCATTTTCATTATCAGTAGCTTACTATGTTTTATTTTGGCTTAGGACATTTCTTGGTTATTCATTGCCGTCAGTTTTAAAATTTGATTAGTCGCTTGTGCTCTTACATTTCAGAAAACATAAGAAAGTTATGCAATATTGACCAAGAGAGTCTGAACTGACCTAATTAATTGCTTTTTACCTCCAACCGTGCAACTTTAAAATCCTTCACTATCTGTATTAATTTCCTGAAAATCAAACATATTAAAGGTGATATATGATAATTTTTTAGGTGTAAGTCTCTTGCCATACTTTTGGCACAGTCTGTTTCGCTTTTGCAGAAAAAACCGAAGTAAAGGTAAAAAAACTTTGTTTAGAGAAACATAAATCGAACAAAATATATATGGGAATAGTATAGAACGGAACGGATTACAGTGAAGGAGAGTGCAGTACAGTACATTGGAGTGGAGTGGAGTGGAGTGACGTGTAAAAGGCAAGGCGCTGGTGAGAAAGACTATATTTACCTTTTATGTTCATCTCGTTTTGCTTGAACGACCTGAGGAAACAAGTTAGGTCTTATCTCCAATATGTTTGGTTTTACTGGACGGCTACAGTTATTTTTGATAGATTAGAAAAGTATCAAGTTGAGTCGAACCTGTATATAACGGCCCTGTTTTAAGCGGCCACCCTCTTATACAATTAAGCGGCCAGTTTTCAAAGTCCCGATTTTTCGCTCATACAAACGCTGTATTTGTTACCTATATTTGGAGGCCGCTTCCATTAAGCGGCGGCGGCCACCCTGAAGCGGTCCTATGTTTGCCTCTCTTTGTTATTTTTACCTGTATTAAGCGGCCTCCCTGAACGTAACAACTATGAAATTGAACGTAACAACCATGAAATGGCGGAATGAGATATTTTGTGTTGAACTGTAAGTCTTAGAAATACAGTACTGTACACCATAAAAGAATAGAGGACAATTCATTCCACAGTACTTTTACACAATGTTACGTATATTATACCGTTAAGTTACAAGTTGGCACTGAACCGTGTTTAAAGTATTGATCGCTTGAAAGAGTGTAAATTTTCCCATTGTTTCCTTGCATGAAGTGTTTTTGCAGATACGGCATTAAAATTGACATTAGACAACGCCCAGTGAGTAGTTTTAGTGATCCTGTATTAAGCGGCCAGTTCCTCACGTCCCAAGGGTGGCCGTTATATACAGGTTCGACTGTAATATAATATCGTCAATGAATTACCTGGACTTGTTTGTCGATCCCTTTGATGGTGTCCTCCAAACAGGAAATCTAAAAAGAAAATAAGAAACGCCATCAATAAAAATCCTTCTATTCGTAGCGCTTAAAGATAATAAGATAAGGTACTTTATTTAACGTGGAGCACTTAAAAATACTATTAATCAATGAATTAAATATAAAATCTACAGCCTTTGACGAACCTCAGCGTCTTTCTTCTTGTGTTCAGCAATTTGTCTGAAAATAAAATAAAGAAAAAAACGAAAACTCTTTGGATACAATTTGGCTGGCATCTTTAGAGTTTTAACAGTTCAGCAATTATTGTCTAATGTGAATATCATAATTCGTTTAAGTTATTGGATCAATTCGTAAAACTCTTTTTCATGGTAGAAATTGCTTGTTTATTTGTTTGACATTCACCTCTTGACATCGACTTTCATCATCTGCAAAAAACGCAGCAACATTCATATTAAAACAAGATAAATGGAACATCAGTATGTGTATGGATTTATATGTATGCGTTTAAGACTATTGGGGTGTGGAACATTTCTGTCTGGGGAGTAAAATTAAGGTTTTTCTATGTAAAATTGACTCTAAGTAATAGGACAGATATTGTAGATAGTCACTGCCAATGGAGGTAAAATTAATGTAGAGATAAATAAGTCGGTGTAACAAACCGCTATTTCCTTTTGAATCCCTCTGATTTTAGCCTCCTGTGATGCTTTCTACAGTAGTAAAAAAGACCAGTTAGTTTAGTAATAGGAGATGCTTTGGTATAATTGGTCAATAAATTTCACCATACATTAATAATAATATAATAATGATAATAAATTAATACTTTAAGAGGAGGCCTCCAATCACTTGGGGGCGGTTTTAATTTAGGAGGGTACTATAAGAAATTAAAGTCTAAAATACACATTAAATGTCTAAACAGACATAGACATTTGGCCAACTGGTCTGCCTCCTGCCAGTTGGGATTTTTAAGTATGTTACGTTTATTTGAAATATTTGTTTCCTTTGTTTCAGTGGCATGCCTGTAAACTAGCTAAGCTTAGTGCTTGTATAGCTAAGTGCATGGCCACTATAAATAAGATTTACATTTTTTTACATTTACATTGATTACATTGCCGTTGGCACAAACTGAAAATGCCGGTTACAAGTGACTAATGAATTTAAAAATTTATGCTTCCGAAGCATCAAAACGTTGACTTTGAAATCAATATTTTCACTTACTGTCTGTTCGGCCATATTCAATTCCTTCCTTTGGTTCAGCAATTTACTAAAGACAATGAATGATAATTAATTTATGAATTAGTAGCCGTGTAAATGACAATGAAATGAGAATGTTGTTAGTTGCATAGCTGTTCAAAGTTTAACCATGCAGTTGCAATTTACTTACCTTTTGTACTCTTCGTTTATCTTA
This sequence comes from Orbicella faveolata, assembly GCF_042242905.1. Lineage (NCBI taxonomy): Eukaryota > Metazoa > Cnidaria > Anthozoa > Scleractinia > Merulinidae > Orbicella > Orbicella faveolata. Next base: position 15,744,264 of record NW_028301578.1, on the reverse strand, counting down.
ACTATCATCTGCAAATTGAAGGTTCAAAACAAAATATTATTGTTCATAAAACAATGCCTGATAGATTGTCTGAAGAGGAAACTCAATGCAAAATACTTAAATCAAAATATTGATGAGATTTAGTGCTCAATCAACAATTCAGTTAACAAGTAGACCTAATAAAAGTCTCAAGTGATGAACAGCGAAGAATACCTTCTTACTTTCTTACGTTAGGGAGTCCCATGTTGTGCCACGTTATCAGGATACATTTAATGATATCACTGATATACAAAACTCTATCACGTTGAGGAGATACCAAAATGACCTAAACAAACCTTTGTGGCTGTTGTAATGGCTGCTAGGTTTGTTTTCAATTCTTCTTTCTAATAAAGTACATCATAAAAAAATATTAATACACAATAAATATATAAATAAAAGGATATTTTTTATCTGTACGACGATATAGTTATCTAATGTGAGTGTATACGAGCCACTAGGAGAGCGAACATACCATCGTATAACATGGAAACGAGTGTGAGTTCTAGAAATAATAACGTCACTTACTTCCTTTAATTCTAAGCCTTCCAATTCTTTGGTGGCCATCTGAACTATTCTACAGTGAAGCAAAATAAATATCCAGCAGTTAGTGTTGCTGGCGCTAAATCCAGAATTTGACACTCGATACCATCTGGAACTCGGATTTTGTTTTTTTCCGAGTTGATGTCATTTCTACATTCGATACCAGTTGCTTGACGAAAAATACTCACCCTAAAATTACTATGCAAGAAACATATAAATCAATGCCATTCAACTTGTTGAGAACGAATTATTTATCTGATTTTGGTTTGATGCTGAATCTTTGAATGGTAAATTATACAATTTTCCCAATATCCATTACCTTTCCACTTCTTCCACATCAGAATCGCTGATAACCTCCTGTAAAAAAAGGAACAAGTGGCCAATATTTACCCATCGTCTGTAGTACTTAAGACCTGGCCAAACAGACTCGCAAGTAGTCGCAAGTAGCCGCAAGCTGAACTTGCGTAGAGACTTGCGTTGGGTGGCGGACTCGCAGGTTTCCTCGCCAGTACATGCAAGTCGTAAAAACCACTTTCAAGGCAAACATATCCTGTATTTCATTGGCTAATAATAGGTTAATGGACGTCACTCAACTTGCGTTGACTTGGGCTGGGTGGCCAAACGAGGAAAAACTTGCGCGTAAATTTGATCTTTACCAAAGAGGGCACAAGCCATCGCTAGTCAACGCAGCAAGCGCACGCAAGGCCTAGCCAAACGGAGAACTAAGCAGACCCAAGTTTTCAACTTGCTTCTACTTGCGAGTCCCTTTGGCCAGGGCTTTATAATTAAGCAGAATGTAAACATTCAAAAATAATTAAAAATATAAACACCTTCCAGGAGTCAGAAAAACACACGCTTCTGTTGATCGACATTTTTGTCTCCAAGAAATTACCGAGCTCAAACTTCAGAGAAACACGACTTGCACTTACCATTTGACCTCTGTCACGTAATCGCCTTTCGCATGCTTCAAGTTCACTGTGTATAAAGTATTTGACAACAAACTAATAAATAATTAGAATTGAACGCAATTATTGAACTGTGCAGATAGTTCCATTCCTCGATCTGTTTTGTATATGTTGGAGGGCATTTCCCTGAGGCATTGCATTAGCCCCCACTGTGTTATTTTCTCAGTTGGTTGTTTATCCTTTATTACTTGTGCCATATCTATACAAATTTAATTTCTTCAGTTAATTTGAAATTGAACATATACTTACTCCCTGTAGCGGCGATTTTCTTCCTGTAGTTGTTTTAGCTCATTCTGTTATGCAGGTAAAAGATAATAAAACGAGCTGTTGTTATTGATGAGCTAATACAAATCAAGATAACCTCAGAACCTTGACTGATCTGAGCTTATGTGTTAACTACAAAGAGTTTCAGTATTAGTTCAGTTCCACACCTTAGCGCTGTCTCTCTCCGTGGTATCTTTCTTTAGAGCATCGGCCATTTGTCTTTTGGTTTCCCTAAATGGAATTGAAAACAGTTATCAAAGATTGGCCGGGTCCGCTGGAAAGCCGCAGTGGAGGTCCCATGCTCCGTTCGGAGTGAAGAGGACTAAGTAAGTAAGTCATTAAACACTGAAGACACTTTCACATTTAGTTAAAGTGTAGAAGTTAAGGATGCGGTAGCTTTTGCTTCCTTTATTATAAAATTGTATACGTACGTTTAAAAGGATTCATTAGCCAGGGCTACAAGATGGAATTCATATTCGCGAAATATATACATATATATATATAGATAAAAACAAACAAACAAAAAAACCAAACAAAAACAAACAAAAACAAAAACAAAAACAAAAACAAAATAAAAAGAAAAGAACAAACAAACACAATCAAAAACTCGAACAGAAACTTGTTTCATTAACGATATCCGAACTTCTCTACTAGCTGCGCTTTTAACGAGTTTATTAATATCCATTATTTGAGGTTATTTTATATAGAAACTTTGTATAAACGAATAGATTTTTACCAAGCATTGTACGTACATACAAGATATACTGGTTATTAAATAGGTCTGTAGTTGACGTTGAAGTTAATCACTTGGTTCACTTCAGTCCTTTTTACTTACTCAAAGTAGGCCTGTATGTTGACAAGCTTCCTGTTCTGGGATTCTACAGCCTTGGTTAAAGCCTTTTCAAAATATTTAAAATAAAAAAATTCCAAGAAAAGAGCTCAGTTTCGTCGGTCAATGTGGCCATTGTTTGGGCCGTTTCATATCAGGTAAACAAGTTCCAAACAAATTGAAAATCAACCAGGTTTAACTTATTTAATATATTGAACAAAAAGCTTACTCTGTTTTCTTCTTCCATAGTGTTACAAAGCTTTCCGATCTCTTCTTGAGACGTACTTTTATCTGGATTCATGGATTCCAAAGAAACGAAGGAAGGAACGTCAAGCCATTAATGCATATAGTGAATCTATACTTGACATAAGAAGATCTAAAACTGTTCAAACAATTTCATTGGGAGAAAATGATACTGCGATGGAGGCATTAAAACAGAGAATAAATGGAAAAGCATCAGAATTTGACTGATTTTTGCACGGTTTTTGTTTTAATTTGATCGCCTGCGTGACCATGGATATGGGACATAACTGAACTCCTTACTGGAAAGGGGATAATCACTAAGTTTTTTTTATGATCCTTTCAGCCTCTGATCCAGTGACGTAGACACATTTCAAATCAGACCAAATCTTGATAGGTTGCTTTTAGCAGTGAAAATGGTTCGTCAATAGACTCCTCTCCGACAACGCCTACCAGAGGTTTTGGATAACGACTTTACACCCACTGATCACTTCTAATAAATTTTTTGTTTGATTACTTACGATTAATCTATCTCATGAGCCTTGTGAGCTTTAAAGTATAAGCTGCATACGGTCTCCATCATAGCGCGAGCATTAACGATTTAGTTTTAACACAACGACACAATCAACGGTCATTTGCGAACCTTGGTTCAGGCAACATGTCATGATTAACTATCTAGAAAAGAGGCCAAAAATTACCAAATTGTCATGTTGAACATTTTTCACCGTTCCAATCAAAATGCACCCACTAAGCAGAGATCAATATAATTTGTTTTCTATTTTCTCCGCAAATCTTCGTTTCCGTTTCAGATTTAGTTCCTCGCTTTTCCTCGGATAGTCTAACCTCACCTTCAGTTTTGGTATTTAATTTACTCGCAGTTTAGAAAACTTTAGATTTTCCATGTTTTCTTCTTAATTTTACTTTCAACGATAAACCCGCAAAATAAACAACAGCTGATCATCGTACGACGAAGAGAAAAATCTATTAAAATCTTTTTTATCACTGTATAGTACGTTTGGGACAACAACGATAAGCGCTATATTAAAAGTGTATTTATATCTATATTACCTTACCTGTATGTTCGTGTTCCATTGTTATGTTCACGGTTTCCCGAATTGATTTCTTTTTTTTTTTTAATGGATGACTTCGGTAAACGTGCTTTGCAAGTTGTGAGTAACATTGCGACACAATTTACATTAACGTCATTCAACTCTCAGATAACTTGTCAGCGCGTGCTCTAAACTCTTAGTGCAATGTTCATTTAAACGTTTGATTCTATGATTACAATTTAATAGAACAAAGTTATCACAACTGTTAAATATCGTTATGGCTTTGGCAATTTCCTAGCATTTCCACAATGCCGCTTTTATAGGGGTATTTAACGAAAACATTATTGAGAGTCCGTGTATATTTGTGATACGTTAGCTAGTAAACGGTTGGCGCGCGCGCATATGTACATGCGCGCACATATGCTGGCGACAAATCCGAAATGCGAGAATTTGGCTTCAGAGTGAATTTTTCCTCGATATGTTGACGAGCTTTATCTATGGCATGAAAAGCAAGTCTCAAAGAAATGAGCGACAGTTGGCCTGTGTGAATTTTATTGCTTGAATTTTATTTCATGATCAATTTTGAACTCACTGAGAAATGCATGGAGATACTAGTAATATCTGTCTAAATTTAAGAACTTGCTAGCCAATCCACGGGATGGGACGATAGTTATCATATATTCCAGAATACAATAATAGCATTGCAGCCTTGCCTTAAGGTATTCTGTCTAGCTTTGATTTCAAGTTCTGTGAAAGGAACGCGAGAGAACCCTTTCTTGTAGAGTTTTAAATCTCGCAGCGTCACACCTCATCATAACAGTCCACGCTTTCTTCAGCGAAAACATCTATGGACAAGCCCCCAAAAATTATTTTATTTCAAATTTGTCAAATTAAAGGAACTTCTCGCCTCCCGCTCACTCAAGCTTTCAAAGCTCCAACGAGGAGTGAAAGAGAATTATAGTCAACACCACATAAACACGATGTGCTTTATTAGAACAGTTTTAAAGTTAAATTGGCTAATTCCTCACCTGTATGAATTCAATATCATTAACAAACGGTGAGGAATGAGTGATTAAGTAAGAAAGCAATACTTTGAAAAACACAGGAAGATATTTTCAAACGGCTACTGAAATTCAAGAGAGTTTGCACATAAATTCTCTTAGCGCCACCTCGTGTTTTATCGATATAAGTGTGTTTAATCTTTACAGTTGACCTAACTTGACCTAGTTGTCTCATTTCTGGAAGGCTGAGTGTTTTGGTTCCTCTTCATGCTAATAGTGATTCAATTTTAGGGTGAAGTTCACTGAAAGAAAGGGATATAACCCTACAACAACAAACAAAAGCCAAAGGCCATAAATGAGAGGACCACGCTGATGAAAGCTTTTCCAGCGCCTGCTTTGGGTGGAGGATCCTTCATGTCCTTGCAAAACGGGTTGAAGGGGTCACGTGGTGGCGGTTTTTCAAATGTGCAATACTTCTTCATCTTCCCTTCAAAACAGATTTTTGCTTCCATGAAAAACCTGAATAAAGAAAATGGTACTTTTAAGTACGTCAGTCGTAACTCTTGTACGCGACCACCTTTGGAGTTAAAAAAAAAAAAAAATTCGTAGCAAGGGCTAGTCGCTTATGAAACGACCCCAAGATAGAACAATGGGGTCGCTTACGAGAGTTTTCAAAGAATAAAGTTTGCGAAATGTAATAGTCTAGCTAGTAGCTGTAAAAATCACTTTCTTTTGCCAGTTACAGGTTCATAAGTGTCAGCTAACCAATCCGTTTGGATTAAAAACGTTCTCAGAACCAATTATTCAGATAACTAGTGTGTCATAAATAAATGAATTGCATCCTTGGAGTGATTGTTGGTAATTGCCATGCCAAAAACAGTCGTGGCTGCTTACAAGAGCTTTTCATTACTGAGTTTCAGTGACAGTTCAAACGGGGTTTCACAAAGGTGGTCATAACTAGAACTGGTCACCTGCGAGAGCGTCTAAGAGCGTGCGCGCAAGGAGAGCGTCCGCTGTGTTTTAATTGGCATTGTGGAAGCTCAGGCCTGGTGGAAGCTCATAATGCGCGGAAGAAGAGTGGGGGACGGGAGGGGGCACAATATAACTTCCCTGTAGTTGTGACAGTGACATAATATTAAATAAGAAAAACATTTTAAATCTTGGACGGTTAATATCATAATGGAATAAATTTGATGTATCAGGGGTGATACACAATTTGTCGTCGGTTCCATGATTTTGACACCTTAGTGCTTCTCAAGTTACTCATTGTCCCCCTATCGGTATTAAAGGTGAGAATACCCTTTTGCACTGTAACAGAAACCGTTACCATGCCGCCTAAGTTAAGCAATATTCTATAACTTACTCGCACAGATGAGTGGAGTTCCTGTTGGCCTTAAATTTGTTATGAAATGTGTCGGCGCATTCTTCGCCTTTGTCAAGAAACTCGTTATCGCACTTCAGCATATCTGCTACCAGTTTCGGCAACCCGCTATTGTTCACGGGAGGCCCATCAATACCACACAGCAACCGTCCAAAGTGATGAAGCTTGGCTTTCATGTCAGCCATTCTTTTGATTGGCTCTTTCATGTAGCTATGTGTTTTTATGTATTCGCCGTAACACTTGTCGACTGTGACGTTTCTATTGCACTCCATGAATTTCTTTAACTCATGGCTGCCCAAGTGAGAAAGAGAAAAAGAGAAAATTATTTTATTTTCGCGTTTCTAAGGTATGATAAATTTGAACGATCTAAATTGTCAGGTTTTTTTTTGGTAAATCAACTCAGATCAGCTCAAGCAAAACTATGATTAGAAGAACTTCATGTGTTCTGTACCATTGGATCGGAACAGTTCTCTGTCACCAACCGCAGGTAAAAAAAACAGTATTTTCCTTTAGCCACTTAACCCTCGGCCGTACAAGGAAACTCATACTCCCAAGGGGGATGTATATGATTTTTCAATTTCATAAATCCTCTTTTGGCACTTCTGCCTATACCCTCTCGTAATTGGAACCTACCCCATAATCTGAAGATGAGGCACAAGAGCTTTTATAGGCAATGGGAGTTGTTAAGAAGCCCTTTCAACATAAATTCAAGACACCCAATTTATAAATTAACTTATTAAAAAATATTGTACTGACAAACCTGCAGTTAGCAGATGGGTGTCGAATTTTCTTGAGGAAGCCATGCGCGCATTTCATGTCTTCGTCCTTCTTTTCCATTTCAGAGCATTTGCTCACTGGCACATCATTTTCGGCTTCAGAGTTTGGCAGTTCTATATATATATATATATATATATATATATATATATAAACAGAGAGAAAGAAAAAAAAAATCTGAATTAATGCTTTCCAGACCGCGGGCCGAGGAGAAAACTGGAGGGCTGGGGATAGAATCAATCCCACTTTCGAGCCTTAAACAATGTTAATAATAAGTCCTGGGACCTAGATTGCGTCTCTACGAGAGGCGCCTGCAGGGAATTATGGTAGTTGGATTCATCATCTTGGACTGGATATTTGTTTTGATGAACACAACTACCATGATTCCGTGCAGGCTCGTCTGTAGAATTTGGAATTGGCCACTGGAACTCAAAAAACTCTAAAACCCCTATAAAAAAATAATGTTTTAAAAAATAATCTAAAAATTACTTTTCTAGCTATGTTCTTATGATGATGTTAGTTAATGTCAGTGTCACTGGAGATTTCGTGGTGCTTTCCTTCTTTTGCGTCATCCCGTAGAGTAGATTTATGGATGGCAGTTGTTATGATAATTAAGAAGACTATGGCAACCTACAGACCTTTAAAAACACCTTTTATCATGCAAAACATTTCAAAACAATCCAAAGCCTGTGAAGACTAGATTTTATATTTTGCGTGCGCGTTTTACAATTATGGCAGTCTTCATTTTGCTTTCAAATAAACTAAAGCTTATATAGTCGTTAATCATGGCTTTACCTTCTTCATTAGTATTTTGCGCGAACGCCTATCATGTGAGAGTGCGCACGGAAAAAGTGATTCCGTTATAAACTGTGTAATCCAAATAAAAGTTTACATAGCTTTTCCATGGCGATAAAAATTACTTGTTGTGTTTCTTTGCAATTCGTTGTAGACCCAGCCGAGGTGACACCGTTTAATGATCTTCTCAGCCCAATCGGGAAGGTTGCTGCAGTTTTTGCTTGCAAACTTGATACAGTCCAGTTCATTGAAAAACTTCATGAAGACTTAATTGAAACTACACGCAATAATAATTTTTGAAATCTCGACATTTCACATGATCTCTGCTAAGTACAATATATAAACAAGTCATTGAAGATAAGAACGGATGACTCTTGATCATGAATCATACTGAATCCTACAGAACAACAACAGAAAATTAATTTCCGGAGAGTGGTATTTTTTCATAGCTTTTCAATGCAGAGCATGTGATTACATCAGCACAAGAGATCATCCTTTCTTGATCAACAGAAGAAAGTTGTTAGCATATTAAAAGCAAACTTCAAGCCTGACTCAAATAAAGTATGGGCTATGTTATCTGACTTAAACTGAAGCAGTAGAATTAAATAAAACAAATAATTCCCCGTTATAGTTCGTCTTTCGTGAATTGTACGAGAAGGAGCCTAATAACTTCATGATCTGAGCTGCGAAATTGTTAGTGAAGCTCCGGTGAAGTGTAACATATATACATGTATTTAGTTTTTTTCAATGTGTACATTGTCACCAGGTCATAAGTTCCATTTTTTAAAGCGCTGGCGAAAACTGCAGTTGTTATATAATTAACGACAGCAAGGGTTGCTAAGGCTTGGTATTTGCATGGTGTAACCAAACAGTCCTTCCTTGCAGAAACTACAAAACATCGTTGCTAATTCACCGTGGATAAGTTGGCTTTTTTTGGGACAAAGGATTTGAAATCGGTTATGTAAATTTTTGCCGACTCTTCTTGGAGTTGACACTGAAATGCACGCAAAAGTCTGAATTTTTTTCGTGTTATAAAATCTTGTTTAGCGGGAAATTTCATCGAGACCTAAATATTATGGAAAGCCGGCAGAATTAAAGACTGGCAGGTGTTGGCAGGGCAGTGAAACTCAAATGCTATCTTTTCATGGACTTCCTTCCCTTCCCTCGTTTGCCGATTTGGATTAATAAGACACGAAATAAACTTGGAAGATTGTGAGCAAGATCAACTTATTTCGATGGTCGCTACCGATTTACAGCTAGAAACGACTTGGGAGAAAGAAGAACAGATAACGTTGTTTGCCTTCATGGCAACAAACTTCGAATTCTGACTGATTTCAGTTAATTTGAACCAAGCTCAGCGAACCATCTTGAAACAAATTCAGTTTTTCAGCTTGACTAGTAAGAGTCGTTAAATATGAAATATACTTCCGATGACCACCGCCCTAGATTCAACTATGTTTCCGCGATGGTTATGGAAGAAACTTGGTTATGGCTAAAACAAAGTGCAAAATTTTACCTGCAAGTAAGAAAAAAGCCAAGGCTGCCAAAATAAACACAATTTTCTCCATATCTGTAACTCTTCGCTCTCATATAAAGCAGCGTAGGGCAAAAACAAATGCCAGTGTATATCTGTGTCGAGCCGCTCTGTGTCGATGCCGTTCTGACTATCGAATGAAATGAGCTCCTGGAGGGAAAAAATTATTTTCTTGGGTATTGTTGTGATCAACCAATAGCACAACGCTTTAGCTGAGAGTTTTAATGCCGCAAACAGTACAATAACAATAACTTGCACATTTTCTTTTGATGATCCCGGAAAATTAGACTTTGTAATTTTCGTCGAACTGGTTCCATGTAAACACCTGCTTTTACACTTGATTTGTAAAAAAGAAAAAGCAGTAAACTTGCGTCAAATTAATTACAGGACAGTGTCTGCCATCAGGCTATAGAGTTAGAGTAAGGCAGCGTCCACACTACCGGAGTGAAACGAAGCTCTTCGAGAACTCTCTTCAAATTGGAATTTGGAAAATACTGGAAACGCCGACTTTTCGTTTCCGTGTGGACCGAAAACATTTAATTTTGAAAACGGTGCTATTCGAAAACGATGGCCTTACGATCACGTTAACCATGTGATTTCCCGACGTAGTTTTCCGTCAACCACAAGTCCAAAATGACCGGTGATTGTTGCGTTTCTAAATTCCCATGGCGTAGTGTGGACGGAAAGCATTTGATGCGTTTTCAGAGTAAAAACGCCGCTTTCAAATTCTTCGGGCGTGCGTAGTGTGGACGGGGCCCACGTTGAAACCATGATAATGAGCCAAACTGAATGCCCTAAAAATTTACACGCGGCACAATAGTCATGGCTGTTTTTGTACTAGGACACACAGTCCATGTAGATGGACTTGGATAGCTGCATAAAAGACTGAAACATAATCTCTTGCCTAGATCGAATGGTCTAAGCACGATCAATTTGATTTCAAATTTATGTTACAGTGATGGGCTCCTGCGAAACGACGGATAAGGCTGAAGGGCGGAGCTTAAAACACGTCCTGAATGAGAAAAGAGATCATTTTACAGAGCCCATTAGCCGAAGAGTTTCTTTCTTTCCTCTCTTACAATTGCCTCATCCTGATTAAATTGTTCATCAAAGCCGACCTTGATTTCTTTGTAACCCTATTCCGAAATGCGTGACGAGCTTCTAGGAAGCGTTGCGTGACAAAAGCACGCGAACAGTCCCAATCCTTAACGTATCATAGCAACCCTCCGTCAGAGCCGGCTCGACAGACAATCATTGCATGTAAGTCGCATATTTAAATAGAATTAGTCTGAAGTGTAATGATTTGAGTTGCCGTTGTTGTTTACGAATTCTAGTCATTTGCACAACATTTGTCGCTAGAAATTATCAACACAACTTGCAGCAGCTCGTCACTAAAGGATCCGAAAGTACGCAGAGATTCGAGAATTCCATCACATACGCACGATTGAGTTGACAGTTTATGCTAGCTGAAGCAATGTAATCAAGACTACTGTGGCTTCCTCGTGATTACTGAATTGCTTACGATTAATCAACAAGTTGATAAAATGGAATGATGTCGGTGAAAGTGGATAAAATCATCGTTATTTGGAAACATGCAGTGTCGACCTTGATCTAATTTAACTTTGGAAGCTTACTGTATGTGTATTTAAATGCAAGCAAAGCTAATATCTGCTTTATTTAGAATGTTTTGGTAAGTTATATAAACACAGACACCGTCCCAGCGTATTTGTACACTTCAAGGATTTTTTTGGAGCTGTTTCCAGAGGTGATGGTTGCGATCTTGGTTAGTCCACTGGCGTGTACAAGTTCCTTGGCGCGTATTTTCGAATTTTGGCTCGTGAGATTTTGTTACAGATAATCCAACGTACGATTAAGTTACAACAGTTTTTGCCATAATGGATCAGTCTAGCCCTGATAACGGGTCGGAAACTGAAGAAGAAGACTCCAAGGTTGCTGATGCAGCAAATAAAGAGTTTGAGGACTTAGAGAGAAGAAGAATGGAGTCGATTGGAGAAGAGACTGAAAGTGATGAAGCACAAAGCTTCATGAGTGAGAGAAGCAGTTATTTACACATCCCTTATGGTTTTCAGAGTAGAGGATCCTATAAACACGCTTCAAAGAACTGTGAGATTGTTGGAGGTAGAATTATTTTTTATAACTATTTATTTATTTATTTATTTGTTTGTTTATTTTTTAGGTATATTATTATTATTTTGGTTGTTCAACTGTTATACTTAATTTTTTTTTCTAAAACTCTCACAGTACACTGGGACATGTTTACGAGCTAAACTGACACAATTAGAAATGAAAGGATTTCACATCTTGATCAAAACATGTTTGATTCTGAGCATGGTTATTAGACTACTTCACTCGGTAGTTTTGCTAATTTGCTGGAAATTAAGACTCATAATATATATTATGTGAACATTATACAGCTCCAAATATATTTACTCTAAACATGTTTTGGTGCTGGCGTGAACGTGAAATTTAAAACAGGCAAAGAGCATGTTGGGTGACAATTATAGTAGCAAACTGGTAAAGAATGCCCATGCATCATGAGCAAGGCTGAAGTTCTCTGCGTTGCTCCAGAAAATATCCACCCCTCTGGTTAAAAGTTTTGGGGAGTTTGTACCCCCTCCCCCCACCCCTTTCACCCCTCTGGAAATTTTGTCTGTAGTCTTTTTCCATAAGTCATAAAGTTAGTAACAACAATGCATATGTAATATGATAACTAGGTTTGAATGCTTGTTTGAATCTTGTGCATATGTAATTCAGTTATTCTTTATACTTGCTTTTATAATTTTCTCTTGTTTTATAGTGACACACAATCCGCGATTCAGACAGTTTGTGTTTCTTGATTCACGGGGGATCACAAGTTGGTCATATGAAAGTGTTTACAATACAGGTACTTCTACAACATAGATATGACTCCATTGAGTGTTGTACATAATGGCTGACTTTATAAATTTCTGGTATCTGCAAGACTTTTAAGTACACTTTAGAGCATAATATGAATCACGAAAAAGAATATGAGGTAAATTTGTTATGAGTTATAGTATTACATGCAAGTTCCTGTTGGAATTTAGCACCTCTGGATCCACATAATCAGCACCACGCCCATATGTCAGTAGGTAATTAGAGAAAGCCACCCTTCAGCTACCTGTCTTAACAGCCCATTTCCTAGTGGCCTGATTCTCAGACGGTCCAGGTCACTTGCGGCCACGCACTCTCTCTCCCTTCCGTGGGAGAGAGAGAGAGAGAGAGTACTTGGTCAAGAGCCACCTGGACCATCAGAGAATCAGGCTAATTTCTGAGTTGCATTAAGCCTCACTATCAAAGCGAGGCCTGGTGTACAACCATTTAAAACATCTGAAAATGAGTTTAATTTTCATGTGAATGAAATCTATTTTTTATATGAGAGACTCACTTTGAGAGAGAGGCTAAATATAATTTGGAAATGGCCTATTATACATGATATTACATGGTTAATAGATAAATCAACTTATTTATGTATTTATTTTGAAATTAATTTATGTGTTATTTATTTATTTATTGACAGTGACAAGACACTTCAATTATCCATCATACCAGTTTAATGTCCTGCGACTCATTATATTTTCAAGAAAGTTCAATGTGTATTTTGCACTATCCAAGGAGTACGCTTTGAAGGTAAATGCTGTTAGTAGTGATGCTACAGTCGAGATAAGGGACCACACATTCACACAAGAAAAAATGTGTGCATTTTGCACATGCTGAGTGATTGGCCACTTACCTCTGACCTGTACTGTACTGTAGTAGTATTTTTTTTTTCAATATTTTTAAATACAAATTTAAATTTCTATCATAAGCTTTTGATAATCTTAAAACTCATGCTGGTTACTTTGTTTCTGTGTAGGTTTTTAATCTAAACTTCCATGAGGTGTTTTCAGTGTCAGCTGAAATGCATTCGGTGCTGTGTATGGTGTTTAATCACGTGAAGGATGAGCTTATAACTGGAGGGACTGGTGGCATGAAGGTGACTGAGGCAATATTGATAATAACAAAATATATCAATTCAACCACTAAGATTTTCTAGATTAAATTTTACTTGATATTTTAGATTGTCATTAATTGATATTCTTGAGAATAAGTGCATGTCCTGCTTCTCTCCAGGTCATCTTTGTAAAGGAAATACTAATGGTTTAACCCCTAAGTAAGCCCTTTAAATTATGAAGTGACACATTATACGTTGCACCCCTTCTTTGCTGTAATTTTGGACTTCTGTCTCAGCAGCTGAATGTTTTTGGAAGATTAACTTTTAACAGCTCATGAATGTTTTTTTTTTTAATTGACAAGACCAGTGTACACATAGACTACATGGATAATGCACACCTTATTTGCCTGTTTCCATATTTTATTTTTTTGAATTTTTACCTTTTTTCAGTTCTGGACATTTGGAGAGATTGAGCATGACAGGCAAAAAGCCTGGGAGAGAGATTCGAGACCAATGGCTAACTATGGTTTGGTTTTAAGGTGTTTATAAAGATTTAGTGCAATTAATGAGCCATTAGTAATATTCGTGTTTCCTGTTTGTCATGGTCAGACTCTTACAAGCTGAATTACTGTAATGTTATTGCAGGGCTTCTTATCCTGATATGGGTGGAAGCTGGGTGAAACAAGTTGAGCTGGATGAACCTATGCAAGTAAGTGACGTTCATTTGAACTTGCCTTGCAGACACAGAGAGGTGAAGGTCACACCTCAGTGGAGTGCTTTGTTATTCTCTATTTTTAGATATAAGCTCAAAGGATAAATTTTTGTCTATCTTTATACACGAATTGCAGACCTATGATGCCATTATTGATATATATATATATATATATATATATATATATATATATATATATATATATATATATATATATATATATATATATAAAGTTAAGATGCTTCGAGCCAACAGGGATGCCACGCGCCAGAAGGATCCAAAAGGATTCGTAGTCCAAACCTCGAGTAATGAAATTTGTAGGCAATTGTGGAAAACGAGGACGGACAACTTCGAGCGAAAAAAATATATATATACAGTAAAAAGTCTAAGAAATCTAAAAACAAGTTTAAAAATTTAATAAAAATAAACGTTTCGGTCAAAGACCTTCATCAGTTGCAGTGCAAGTGAATAATAAATTACAATAACCTTAAATAAGTTTACAGTATAAAAAATGACATAATATTACAAAGATGATTACATAACAGGGCGTGGTAACACATGAAAACGAAAAAATTAACCAATGATAAACAATCGGTGATTACTAGGCGAGATACTATGACAATGCGGTACAAAACTCAAAAGACACAAACCAAATAAGAATAAATAATCGAATATAATACAAATAAGATTAATATCAAAAAAGTAACGCGATTCGTCGAGTCAGCCGAAAGTGTGAAGGGACCCGCGTGTAAAATATTCAATGTTCAAAAAAGGCGGTCCCAAAATCCCCAAACAAAGCCCTTGAAACTATGCCGCGGCAAGGCACAAAATGCGCCCTAAACAGGGCCCTTAAACAACAATAATGTAATAAATTCCCCGATGGGGGCCCCTGAGAAAACCTAGCGCTAACAAAGCTAACAAGATCCAAGGTCAGGGCCTTTGAACACCTGAACTAAGATAACCGCCAAATTTGCAAGTTATTTTTGCGCTAATTGTAGTTTATTCTTTTTTTCGAGTGGAATTCCTGACGTTTATTCAAGCCAAAAGGTGCCAGAGAGAACAACTGTGCACTCCAATATGCCTCTTTAGTACTCTTTAGTGCGCTAATTGTAGTTTATTCTTTTTTTCGAGTGGAATTCCTGACGTTTATTCAAGCCAAAAGGTACCAGAGAGAACAACTGTGCACTTCAATATGCCTCTTTGCAATATTATGTCATTTTTTATACTGTAAACTTATTTAAGGTTATTGTAATTTATTATTCACTTGCACTGCAACTGATGAAGGTCTTTGACCGAAACGTTTATTTTTATTAAATTTTTAAACTTTTTTTTAGATTTCTTAGACTTTTTACTGTATATATATATTTTTTTCGCTCGAAGTTGTCCGTCCTCGTTTTCCACAATTGCCTATATATATATATATATATATATATATATATATATATATATATATATATCACCTACAATGTTCGATAATTATCTCTTTCTATGCACTCGTCTGAGGCAGTTAGCTATCATTATAAACTTATTACAGATCTGATGCACTAGTCAGACAAGTATATCTCCATCTATGCATGCATTGCAGACCTATTATATTGCACCATCTCTTTCTGTATGAGTATCTGCAAAATGTCTCTCATGATAACAGTTTGTACTTCCAAGTGATTATTTTAAAAGAGAAGTCAAAATTCAATGAGTTTGTGACAAATGCCATCTTTTTTTTGCCAGCGTCTGTATTGTTTGTCTGAACGGAATGTGGTAGCTTATGACATGGAAGGAAATCATCTTTTCCAGATAATGGAGTAAGTGCTGCTAGTTTTTACACTTGTTATATTATGTATTAGGGTGGAGATACATGGCAGCCGTACCTTGTATTCCTGAGTGTTGAGTGGGTCGACTCTGTCAGACTGACTAGCTCTATACGTAGAAATGTTAAGTTGTCCATGAGGGAAGAAAGATCTTATTTGAAGGTAATAGTATAGCTATTGGCCAATCACAGTGTTAACAGCACCAAAGGTTGAAACTGATTAATTTAAAACAAAGAAGTGGTCTGACAACAACTACTGTTCTTTTTTGTTTTATTTTGTCAGTGCGCACAGAGGGCCTGTCACTGGATGTGTTTTTTCCAAAGCTTGCAACTTTCTCGTTACTGTAGGAACTGATTGTGATGGTAAGAGTTTAGCTCCTCAATTTATATTTTATTTTCCATACTGAACATGTTTCCGGTAAGTGGCTTTCGTAAAGGCTTCTTACGGTTTAAGAGGGAACTTGGTTGTTGTAAAATAACGCTCATGAGACACACAACGCAATGGCTCATGTGAGAAAAGAACTTATTCTCTATGGAGAAGAAGATAACTTAACAAGAAGTTCAAAACATTGTTCCGTTTGCCGAGTTTGGTGATACGTTGTGAGAAGAGTTTCTCCCGTGAAACCAGACATGTTTTGAAAGAGAACAGAAGGGCAACTTGGGAAACGAGATGCAGAAAACTTGAAAAAGTATCTCATGCGAATCGAGAGGCGTTAAGTGGGTTGGTAAGATAAACTCTAACCTCGAAAAGCGACAAAAAATAGCTTATTTTTTGACTATAATCTTTTCAGCTTATTTGAATGACTTGGTTGTTGACTTTCAGTGAATGTGTGGAGCAGATCGAAGAGTGGAGGGAGAGTACATACATTCACTGGACATTCTAAGGTACAGCGTAAATTTGGTTGCAAAACAATACCTACTGTATTTTGATAGACCTTTTCACAAGGCCAGACGTTATAAAGAACACTTTCTATGCTAAGCCGGCAGGTTCACAGGTTTCATTTATAACATCAAAATGCTTCAAATGTTTTATTTGTTTTCACTGTTTTCAGGCCATAACAAAGGTTATGCTCCACCCCGAGAATTCAGCACTGGTTTTAACAGCTGCCATGGACGGCATCATCAAAGTGAACTCACTAGACTTTATGGAAGAGATGTACAGGTCTGATGAAACACTAACAAAATGTACTGATCAAACCAATAAATACATAAATTGTTGTCCAGGCAACTTGAGGCAGGGCTGACCAGTGAGAATAGCAGTTTCCCACACGCTTTGAAGAAAATGATTCCTTATACTCATTTTTCCAGATATGACGTGGGGCAGCCGTTTTTCTGATGGGTTACCACAAGGTTATTAACTTGATGCATTTTGATCTCTTTTTTAGCCTACCTGTGTTTTCTGAGGGAATTTATTGGATGAACGTTGTGTCTCCAAAGCTTATTTATTGCTGTTCAAACCGAGTTATTGAAGTTTTCTCACTCAACCATCTGTGCGACTTCTGGGCCTTATCACGCTGTTCAGTGACATCACTTTCTCTGGTCACGTGTCGAGGAAAGTCATCACGTGTTATGGCAGTGGGAAATGATAGCAGGTGAATGTACATGTATTAGATTGAACAGATGATGAAAAATTCTGTCAATTTTAATGGTGGAGACTTGAAGGCGAGTTTGACTATTCCCCATTCCCCTGGCAGCTTCATGGCTTTCATTAGAAACTCCGCCATTGCTAATCAATAGCATTGCGAGCATCTTTGTCTGTAACAATGCTTTAACACAATGTGAGAGTTAAATGAACAAAGTGTGTACATTCAATGCAATGTTGCTGTTTTTCACTTAGTCTTTGTTTGTTTGTTTGTTTGTTTTTTTTTTACCAGTGTTCGGTTAATTTCCCGGAAGGGCCAGAACCTCTCCACAGTCCTCCCTCCACCACCCATCTCGCCTCTGAACATGGTGAAAGATGTGGCATACAACAGGGAGTTTAACATGATGTACTTACTGATAGATGAACAAGAGATCTGGGTCTATTACACCAGGTACAGTTTGTCTAATGGTTCTAAGGGGGTAGTGGGTTAGGCTTTTATTATCTTAACTTTCATCCCAAAGCAAGCCCTGCGGGCACACCAGTTTTTTCTTCTCTTCTCATTTCTGGTAATAGTTTTCTGTACAACCTTGGGGCTGTTTACTTACATGTAGTCTCGTCTAAACCAATACATTTTTTGTTTTCCTTTGCCAGGACGAATCCAGCCACACGGGTGGAGTCCTGGAAACTAGACTTCATTGAAGACATTCATTATCGGCACTCCCAGGATGCTTTGCAGAAATCGAGAACAAGCAGTCCTTGGCCAAGTGAGGGTAACAGGTACGAAACATGTGTTAACCTGACATTAAGGCCTCGTCCACGCTACGTCGGATGAATCTGAAAAACGGAGGTTTCACTGGGAAAATGCGTCAATTGTTTTCCGTCCACACTACGCCGGAGAAATTTGAAAACGCAACAATCAGCGGTCATTTTACATTTGTGTTTGAGTAAAACTCGGGCGGGGAAGTATCAAGATTATCGTGACGTCATCGTTTTTGAAAAGCTCCGTTCTCAAAATGTTTTCTGCCCACACTAAAACGCAAAGCCGGCGTTTTCGAATTCCTGCGGTTTGAAGAGCGTTTTCGAAAAGCTGCGTTTTCGTAATGGAATAGTGTGGACGAAAGGCCTAACCGGAGAAATAAAGCTGCGTTTTCAAATTCCTCCGGCGTAGTATGGATGGGGCCTAAGAAACAGGCGTTTTTTTTTTTATCAGCTGGCTGTAAAATAAATTTTTCTGCTTCTATTTCTTGATCAGATCACCAAGCCCTGTCACTGGCGAGTCGTCCTCTCTCGGTCCCAGTTTCTATCCTCCGTGGGAAGCTAGCGGTAGAGAATTGTTACTATTGGCTCGTAAAGAGAAAGTCAAGATCACGTGTCTTGGGATATTGTATTCCCCAATCATAATGAAGACAGTTGAAGGTGAAGCGTGCCCTGACGCCACTCAGCTACTTATGGCGGGAACTCAGGTTTGTAATTATTGAGTGAAATAAACAGTGACGTAATTTTACAGACAGGTTGACGAGGAAGGCGTAGTTAAGCGTCGAAATAGTCTCCACTGCCAGGGCTTGTTCAAGAACACGTCCCGGAAGCATTGGCCCGCGAGTAGATTTCGAGTAGAACGTTTGTCCATCCCATCTATTGAAGCTCTTCTTTGATCTGAGCACAGCATAAGTAATGTGCTTGGCGTGTTATTTACAACGGATCGTGATTTGTTTTCAGGATGGACGTGTGCTTTTTCTTCACATGTTTTGGCAAGGACTAAAGTACCACCAGCTTCAAGCCAACAAAGACGCTGTGAGTGAAGATGTTATTTTGATATTTCTGAAAGTTTATTCTTGAGCTTTTGTAGTTCAAGACTACAAAATTCTTGTTGAATTGTCGAAGGAAGTATGCTTAACTTGCCGTGTATGTCGTTTATTTTTCGCTATACATTTTTCTAGTTGCACATTAAATCTAGCGTAATAAAGAAGTGATAACAATCAACTAGACTGCGAGCAGTCTCTTTTGCTCGAAAATCCGCAGGGAAGAACGCAAGTTGACCACTCATCTCTGCTCGTTCATTCTTTTGAGTTCTTCCCTGGCTCGTAGATCCTCGAGCTAAACAGAGGCTGCTCGCAGTCTTAAAATCCACGTTTGCCAAAAAGAGAGATAAATAATCAGATAAAGGAAATCTCACAAGCAAACTTTCAAGCTGTCTTTAAAATTTTGTAACTGTCTATAGATTGTTTTGCATTTTTATTTTTGTAGGTTCTTGAGCTGTATCACGACCAAGATACCAACACTCTGGTTACAAAATGCAGGCATCCAGGGATTGTTATCCTTATTTGGTCGTTGCCGTTCCTACAGTTGTTAAAGCGCATTGACTGTGATGCCGACATGACTTGTTTCACCAGAATGGTAACGTATTGTAATGGCTAGTTTTTAATAAAATGGTAAAAATAAGCCAAAAAGATACCAGAATACTGAAAGTCAAGTTAAGCTATGATAGAGGCGGATTGCAAGTATCCACGTCCCATTAAAACGCCCATTTTCATTGAGGTTTTGCTTTAGACTGGAAAACTAGTTTTCCTATAGGATGGAATATTTAGGAAATGGCAATCACCTTTTTTAGAATTTTTATGACCTGCTTTTGCAGTATAGTCTGAGAACAGGCTGTCCAATGTTCGCAAGCTTTTACAGGCATAGTTTTTCCGCTTTTTTTCTTTTTTCCTTTGATCAGTCAGTTCAGAAACTAAACCGACCTTGAAATAACTTTCTTTCCCTGTTCTGCCGTTGTCACTGGTTGAAGGAATTTGTTTCTTTGGTAATATTTGGGTTGATATACTTCAGTGTATAAAAACTACGTTTCTTTTTGCAGAACAACATTTTGTTGTGTGGGCATCGGAGCGGATATTTACACCTTCATTCGCTATCTTTGGACAACTGTGAACTTTGTGAAGAGGAAGGTAAATCAGAATCACACATGATAAACTACCATGTCAATGTTTGAAAATGAAGCAGTTATTTGAAATTATTGTGTTTGCAAGCCATCTTGCAAGAAAGTCTCTTATAATTGTGTAACGTGTTTTTGTAATCAGTTATTCTGCAAAGTTCAATGTCACGGTGATGCCCTTCATGATTAATATATTTTGTTGTCTGTTTTTCCAGAGGAAAAAGCTACAGGCAACAAGCGTTTTCGTCCGAAGGATCATCAGAGATGTGTTAACAGTGTGGACTCAAACTCCAATCTAGGGATATTCTGCAGTGCCAGGTAAATTGGACTTCTGAAATTTACAGTGAGCATGCAATGTTATTGTTTGTTTGTTTTATTTTGCCATTTATAAATATTAAATTTATTAACTGACAAAACGTCAATGTATAAGACAAGGAAACCCAGGGAAGCCAGTAAGGCTGATGTAAAGGAGTACCTTAAGAACTATTAGGACTGAGACAGTCATGACTTCAAATGTAACACAAATTGCTAATTTCACATGTATTCAGTCAATCATTTTTATTAATTAAAATCCCGCTTTAAAGAAAAGAGCTTTTTGTGGCGTCATATAATTCACGTTAGCTTATCAAAAGTCATTTTACTATTCGCAAATGAACTTTTATTAAGGCATTTTTAAAATTAAAGAAAGCCCGAAACAAACAAACGAACAAAACAGAACAAACACGAGATAGCGTTTCAACTCGTTTACGTGGCGGAGTATTTTTGACGAACTTCGAGACGTTTCAAAATGTGGTGAAAAACATTGTTTCGAGCTCAAGTATTTGATATATCATTTCAGTCGAACTAGAATTAAGAGCAACTTTTCACTGGCAATAGGTATAGCTCATGTGACCTATGAGGCGCGCAGTTGTTTTTGTTGTTTCCGCCATTGCCGACCCACCTGAAGATTTTAAGTTTTTATTTCAGTATAAAGTACAAGCCTTGAACTTTTTTTTTTTTTGCCAGTCTTAAGCGTAATGCTATTTGCATTAGCTTTGATTTTGCAATAAAGGTCAGGCGACAACAGTCAGGTTTACATGGCTACCAGTGGTGTGTGAGATAGAGATAATGAACAAGTAAAGTTAGTTAAAACACGATTATCAGGTGCATCGATACAGTAAATCGTGCTCTCCTTGTTTTTTTCGTTTTCAGTGGAGATGGCGTAATTAAGATCTGGGACCGAGATAAAACCCTGCTCCGTGAAATCATGATGAATGAAACATTAACTGTGGCGTCCTTCCTGAACACTCGAGGTACAGTTAGTGTCACTATGAATAACATACATTTCTACATCGATTGTTTACGAATCGTCATTGATGTTCTCCTGTCTGTTTTCAGGGGATATTTTAATCGGATTTAAACAGCACATCTTTATAATACCAAGTGAAAAAGGTAAGTAGATGGATTTTAAACGACCTAGTGTTCGCATTCAAAGCTTTTTAACCGACGCACCACTGTTGTCATGGTGACACGACGCATATATAAAAAGGACTTCTACACGGATTATACGCGATGTGCCTTACCGTCATGCTTCTCATTGACTGTTACTCTTTTCTTCCTTTGCGATACTTGTTTCCTGGCACGTGATGCCCGCTTGCGATGGACGTGATTCGTGCTTGGCGCACACCTAACTCACTCCTAGCACGTGATGCCTGCCTGCCATTCACGTGATCCATGGTTGGCGCACACCTGACTGCCTGGAATCCATACAAGCAGTTTTCTGTAACAATATATATCTTTTTAGACACTAGGAGAGTGATTTTTTCCCCCCAAAGTGTTTGGGGACAGTTTTATTTGTGTTCTTTTTATCGTATTTTTTTTATAGTGTATCCAATAAAGGATGGTTTATCAACTGACGTCAAAAGTGAATCGTTCGATGACGAAGCTTTTGAGACAGGTAACAAAAACGAGTTCCTTGTTCACGATATTTACAAATCATGCGCACACGTTCTTATGTACTGAATATTTTATCGATTCTTTCAGTCTGTTTTTGCTGTGTTGTACACAGGTGTTTAGCGGTCTTTCTTGATTGTTATTTTTTCTCAGAATCTGATATCTACGAAGACCCGTCAGTGAGATTTGAAAGCAAAAAGATTCTGCAACCAGACCCCACCAACATGGAGAACTACTTGGTAAAAAATAACTTCCACTCAGTATACATGTAGTTCATGATCTGCTTGAATCCCGTAGTCCAGTGCGTACAATTTTCCTTTCCCTACTACAATAACATGTATATTGTTTCGAAGGGAAATCGCATTCTACTGCAGTAGCACTCATTTCCATTTAGATATTTCCTTCTCATCCCATTCCATTCGTTTTCATCGGGATAGCACCATTTTCATTACAGGTACCGTTCCCAAACTTGCAATTGAAAACGTCTTGGTTTATGGAAGGAAGACCTCCCCCGGATCTTGAACCTCAAAACCAACAAGAAGAGGAGGAGGTTAGTGTTGTTTCCATGCAGAAGATTTTCATAATCATACAGCTTAAATTTGGAAATACTGCGGGTTTTTTGGGCGTTTTTTTGTCAGTTCTGTTACTAGAAATTCACCTTGCATGTTAGAATGACTCATGTAGTGCAATTGTCAGCATAATTAAAGTCGATAAAGCGACTGTGGAAAGCCTGTTGGTAACTCGTACATAACTCTTTTTTTTGGAGGGGGGAGAGGGTGGGGCTAAACAAAATTCATTCTTTATATAACAAGAAACCTTAAAGTAATAAGTCATGAAGATATACAATTATCAAAAAAAGAATTAAACAGTGTAACTGTGGTTAATTAAGAATGGGAAATACTGATTGATTTCAAATGAAAAAGATGATCTAAAAACGTACCACTCTTGAGGAAGCTTCTTTGAGATCCTACAAAGTTAGTTGAAAAGACCTAACATCCTGGCTACCATAATATGCCAAACAAGGAACTCATCGAGAGTAATTTTTGTTGAATTTTCAGTCACTCAGTTTCATGTCGGACAGTCTTTCTCTTGCTCCGACCGAGGTCTACTGTTCCCCGTCCTCTACCCCCAGGAGACTGTCCCTGGTTAGTTCTGTGGCCTTGTCTGAACGCAGAACCAGGATGGAATTATGGGAACTTCCCGAATTCGGCGACTCGCCTGTGTCGTCACCGCCAAGAACTCCACCACCGGAACCAACACCACCTCCTACCCCTCCACCGGTAAGTTTTTATTGTTATATTTTTATATACCTCGAAATCAGCTGCGTTTGTTTTACGTCTGCTGTCCTGTAAAAGCCAAACCTACTTAGAGCAACGATAACGTGCTTATTCCTGTGATTCGGCTCGACATTGCCAACTCTCCCCGTGGGTAATATGTCTTCTCTCCGTTAAAATCAATATTGTGAAGTCGCTTTTTAATTAATGTCAACAGGGAATAAGGAACACGACTGTAAGTATCCTATTACATGAAATTTTCGCGACACGTTAATTTCCCGATTGAAAAAAAAATCGCGAAATTAAAGTTACGCGAACAATGTGTCGTGAGCATAACACGATGCGAAAATTAAGTGTTTCACAAATTGTCACCGTTGACGTATAGTCCTGTTGTTGCGGCTTTGATAATTTTGACGTTATTGTACCTTCGCGATTCAAAATACAGCATTTTCGCAAAATCACAGAATTTAAGTGTCACGAAATGTGCGCACCTCGAGCTCAAAATCGCGAAGTAAACGTGTCGCGAAAATCTCATGTAATAAGGTACTTGACAGCGCAGTAGGGGGAGGGGGTGGGGGTCGACAGGTCTTTACACAGAGGGACCGAACTCTTTTAGGAAAACAACCAAGTTAATAATAGTGAACTGGTCTTTTTTGTTTGTTTGTTTACTTTTCTTGAATTTTAGCGAGAAGAGTCTGACGAGGATTTGGATGAAGGTAGTGTGAATCTTTCTGTCGTAACCAGTCTTGATCTGGCTTTTCATAAAGTCTTATGAATCGTAATCATTAACAATTCCAAGTAACGTACAGTCGTAATCTGACGAGGTTTGCAGCCTATTAACAAACTTACAATAATTTGCCAAAAATGCCAAAAATGTGAGGCATGTGCGTTCCTCGTGCTTGGAAGGAAACCAGCGTTGAATTAGCGAACATATTAGTCCAACAATCTAGCCAATCAGATAATGTGTCCCAGAGCCACATTTTCCTAGCGCCAGGGCCCCGCCGACTGAGAGGGACATAAGGCGGCTCTGGGCATTTGATGACAGTCGACACTATTAAATATTTAATATGACCATCCTTGAACCATTTCATGATTCTGAATTTTCCTTTAGGTGAAGAAAGAACAGAAGAAGAACCAGAGCAAGGTGTTGACCCCTCCTGTGACCAGTGCAACGAATCAACAAAAGAAACAAAAAAGAAAATTTCCTTCGTTCCCAGCTTTCGAAGAGAAAAGGGGAGAATGGGTAATATAACTATCGATTCCAGGTCCTTGCGGTCTGGTTATGGAGGTCCCGGATATGCTGCCCCGGTTGCCAGGAGAGCGGTGGTGGAAAAACCGGAACCAAAGACATTTAAGGTAGGGAGGCTCGTGCAAGCAGCAGACAATAAGCTATTTATGAATGTTAAGGTGACAAAGGTTAATTAACTGCAGTAGTGAGTTTGTAAAGCTGAGGTTTGAGTGAACCTTATCACTTAGTTTAGACAAAGTCAAAGGGCTATCGTTCGAAACGTTAGCATTACAAACTCGCCACCGCTTTTGATTTAGTTGATAAATAGCCACGGGTTTAACTTGGCCGTGGATACTTTACAACACTGAGGTTGCAGCTACTGATTACTTTGTACAAGTAGCAGAGGTTACCAGTGAAAGAACCTGTTCATTATCAACTTGCTGGATCCAAGCTTTCATTCATCTTACGCATCGTATTATTCGTCATTTTTACCTTCAGCCAAGGCGGATCCCGCGACCTGCCGTGATAAAGAAAACAAAGAAACCTAAAGGAAAAGGAGAGGAAGAGGCAACGAAGGAAGCAGAGGAAAACGAGAAGAAGAAGGCTGACAACGAGATTGAAGCAACGAACGAAGATAAGCAGGACAAGGAGACGACTCAAGAGAGCGAAGAAGATGATTCTTCGTATAGAAGGCCAAATGTTGTTAATATGCCTTCAGGGGAACAAAAGCCTCTTATACGACAAGACACTGCAGCTGGTCGCCAAGAACCTAGAACTAGTGCCATTCCTCAAGAGCTGGAATCTTCGCGTTCAACAAAGAACGAGGAGAAGGCGCCTGAGAAGGAAAAAGCGAAAGGTTACTAAGTATACCTTCTTCATTTCCGAACTTAGAATGTGAATTTATTATTGTCGAACATTTCTGCGATGTTTTTGTTATACATCAAGACAATACGCTAGTCGACCTGTCTTCCCTCTAATGTATGATAAGTTTTGTATAATTTTATTCGTAGACACACTTGGACAGCGAGATACAACATCGTCTCTGGCACCTCAAAAAACCGCTGAAGGAAGCGCAGCGAAGGCTCAAGCGAGCGGGAAAAATCCATCCGCTGAGAATGAAGACGGAAATGCCGCGGAGGTTCAAGTTAAGCAACCTGAAGGCCAAGGAGAAGAGAGCGAGGAGGCTGAGGAGAAGCCAGAAAAACGCCATTCGCTCGAACCCAATGAAGTGCCTTTAGTAACGTACATTGATCCTGACACAGGAGAAGTCTTACAAAAGCCAGCAGATGAAGTGCCGGATGCTGCTGAGATTCTTGAAGACTTCGAGGATGACGATGAATTCGAAGAACAAGATGAATTTACATTCGCAGCAGCAGAAGATTTAACATCTTCTCTTCGCAGCAAACGAAGCGACCGGGGACAAAAGAGTGTAAGCTTTACTCCAGACCACATCCGGCCTGCGCGTGCAAATCGACAACAACTACCTAATCTTTATACGTCTGGTAGAGACTCTCCAACTTCAAGATCGCACAATACGGGCGTGGTCTTTAAGGAAGCAGTAGTACCGGTTTACAATAACAACAGGCCCGACGATCTCTTCAGTAAAGTATCCAAGAACACTACGGGTGTTTCTCCGTTGACTATATTTGCGCTAGCGAGGAGTAGACGGGAAAATGCTGAGAGAACGGGAAAATATCGAAGTCGCTCTGCGGAGGGACGTTCAGGATATAAACATGGTTCTATCGAGAATTCGAGTTCAAGAACAGATCAGGCGAACCTGGATGACTTTGAACTCAACGGCGATGATATTGCACGGCTTATTGTTAAGATGGATTTACAAGCCCCTGCGGAGGGACGTGAAACTCCTGGCTCCTTAAGGCCCCCAAGTGTGAAGAAAACAGAGAGTACACTGATGCGGTGGTGCATAAGAGCGCTACAGAAAACGGACCAGAATATTCTATTCCCTCCAAAGCCCACTCGACCGAGGAGTTCCCCAACTACGGCTACATCGAAGGCTGCGAGGAAAGAACCAGATAAGATAAAAGGTAATACATTTCCTTATGACGCGTTCCTCACCATGCTCTTGCACACAAGTTTCACACACAATCGCCTAATAAATCAAAGTTCGATAGAACAATAAAAACCTGTTTCTTCCTAAGCCTTAATCTCGATTCCATGTTGGTGATTTCTCGCTCGCGCAAGTTCACCAAAAAGGGATTGACCGCGACAAAAATTAAAGTCTAGGAACTAGACAAACTAGTCACGCCATTTTTGAGAAAGTAGCGTGATAACGTGCACGAAAGCTGTTATTGCTGTTATCATTTTACAATGCTGATCGTAAAGATTGCTTCATCAATGATCTTATTCTGTTGTTTCATATTGCTCTCCCTATTCGAAGGTCACACGATGTACCTTAATACCAAGGAGTCTTTGAAGAGGCCACAAACCGCTGACACCATTCGCAGTAACGCAACGAGTCAAGAGGAATACTCCATGTTCCCGTATGAAAATAACACGTTCAGCAATAAAACACCGAAGCGAACACAAACACGCAACCATAAGAGTGCCCCACCTGCTAGAGGGAACACGTGGAAGCACGTGTCGTCTGATGAGGATGGTTAGTACTAAACTTCAGTCATTAACTGGATAGTGGTTATTGTAGAAGTTCTTGACTTTTGTGGTGAAAGCAACTCTTCATTTTCTTTTTGCTGTGGTCCGTTCACACCAGTTTTCATACTGATACTGATTAATAGTGATAAAAGAATATAATACAATGTGCGTGTGGATGACACAGCCTTTGTTGTGTTTCTTGTAGAGGATTTTATATACGCTTATCAAGCCATGTGCTCTAGTCTTGGTGCACACGAGACAGATGAGGTAATCACAGTGACTTTTGTTAGTGTAAATTAAAGGTGTTTGCCGACAGCGGCAGAAAATCATTCAACTGTCGAATTCCAGGCTCGATATATTTTTTGTATTTACTGATTGCTATTTAGATGAAAATTCGAGCACCTGTTTCCGTAACCTGATCCGTGCTAATTATAACTCATGATGTAAATAATCGCAACGGAACAAATTGAACCACCCTTCAGATCGCTGTGTAGTTTCCCTAAGATGGCCACGGTCGCTACAAAATAAATACTGCAAAAACCAACCCCCACAAAAAGAAACACCAGAGGAATTGGATCAAGCAACGAAGCAGTGAATCCTGGTATATTTCCCTTTGTTTCGATCGCCACAATCTCTTGTGAGTGGTTTTCATGTGGATAGTGGTGTTTCCCAGCGATTAACATCACGATTAACATCTCGATTCACATCACGATTAACATCACCGAAGAATTGTTTCCAGTTGATCGCAACATTGCTGAACATTTTTTATCGGTGATCCTAGCCATTGTAGCGACCACATATATATATAGCAAGTTACTCTGACTTGATTATGGGCCTAATTACTGTGAAAAATATTGATTTTTTAACTAGGATTACATGAAGGATGTGGTCTCGAGTGCATCATTTGGAAGTGAAAGGTGCGAAGTTAATATCAGTTAAATTTCGTTAATATCGTCGTTTTCTCCTTTTTATCTTTTCCTAAAGCTAATAGCAACAATGTATTTAATTTTTATCGGTGCTGATTGCTAGTTGTCATATTTCCGTTAATTTTAGTTATGGATTCAGCGCTACAGTTTTGTTAATCAGTTGATTACAGACCGAGTTCACTCAGTCCTGTTACTGTTACTCCCAGTTTCCTTTACAGCGGTCAAACACACGTGCGTGTATTTCACGCCAAAACGACTTGTTATAAACGAGTCATTTTCCTCAAATCTTCCACTTTCAAGTCAAAAGTTTAGACAGTAGCAGAAAAATTAAGCTTTGTACGCGGCATGTGCATAGGGACTGCAATAGTTGTTGTCCACCAAATACATCAGCTTACAACATGCTTCACCTCGGATCCTACAAAGGTCTTCGGGTTTTCGTTGAATTTGATTTGATTTTTATTATTATTTTTGTGTTTGATCGCTGTGAAGTTCTAGCTCCATTTAATATTCTGTTTAAAACAAAGCCCGGGTCTTTCAGGTTAACTGACTCAAGAGATATACCAATGCTGGATACAAGCGATTACAGCGGCAATTGGCAAAACAAGGTGTTGGAGAGGTAAGGGAACTTTCAACAACCACTATTGCGTTGAGTGACGGATAGCAGTGAAATGTTAATTATGCTAATTTTATTTAGGACGTTTGAAAGAACATCTAGAAGATATCCCTGTTCTGTCAACCTGACCACCATCTGAGCTGGGGAGTTTACCAATTGCAAAGATTGACTCTTAATTCTATTTATTAATGAGAGGCTCTAAAAGCCATACTGGATGACTTCGTGGTGACATGCGAAGGACTAGTATCCAATCGATCTACTATAAACAGCCGTATTCTTTCCATATTAGTGCTTCACAAAACCTGTTTATGGTTCGACTGGATCTGAAAACTTTCAATTTAATTTTCGCCTTATTTGATTGAAATACGATGTGGTGATTCCTTTTGTGAAATATACAGGGCTCATCGACTAAAGCAGCAACGCTTGGCGCGACAGAAAACCGCAACTGAAAGAAGAAAAGCACTTGATAGCAAGCAGAAGGAAAGATGGAAAAAATCTAGTCACTTTGAATGTGCACAAGGTACCTAAAACTGAAGGGTGTATAGCCTAGTCGAGTTTATTATTGCTGTTTGATTGATTGATTGATTGATTGATTGATTGATGCACTGATTAATGTACTGATTAATGGATAATTGATTGATTGATTAAATTAATGATAAATTTTAATTGATTCTTCTCACAGAGCCACCTTCCAAGTCTGAGAATTTCTTTGAATTCATCACGCCACCCCCTATCACCGAATCGCGTAATGCCACGCCCCTCCCCTCCTATGATCAAACTCACTACCGGAACTTCAAAGGGCAAGAGCTATCAAACGAACGCCCTTATCGCCTGAAACTCAATCCTCAGTCTGGAGGCCTTGTACGTACTCCAGTGGCTAAAAGTTTGATGAGCCTGAAGGCATGTGATCATCACGTGTCCGATGTTGCAAATGTCTTACCCAAGCCTCCTCCTTCAGCCTCAATCCCTAGCAAATGCAGGTAAATCAAAATGTGGTCGTTGAGGTATTTCTTAGGCTAGGTATTTTTAGGTATTTTTTTTCTTTAAAATTACTTTCTTGGGTTAATCTGACAATACCGGGGATGCCCTGCGAAAGTCACGAGCCTGGATAAGAGCAAATAATTAAGTTGAGGCAGTTACAAGTTGTTTTGAATTCCTTTAACGCGGTATTATTTTCTAAGAATTGCTTTGTGTGTTCTTTCTGCATCATTTGCAACTTATCAACATCTCGATCGTTATGTTTACTTTTATCTTTACAGTCGCTATGTGTTAGTGGCGCAGCCGGAAATCAGAGAGCCTCATGCCCAGGCCACTGCGATAGAAGAGACCCTTCTACTGCTACGTTTTCCGAAATCACGTGTACGAAGACGTCATACGAGTGCCCCTATTCCCAAACTCCGCTCAAATCGAAATCTTCGTGTACGTACGGGTTACGAAATGTGATATTGAACATCTGTTAACTGTTTTTATAAAGAGAAACATAATCATCCTTGGCCGGGATTTTTTGTGGACCACACACCCCCCCCCCCCCCCCCCATCTTCCTCTCTTTGTCTTTAAATATTAAATTAATTGAGTTGTAGGCGAATGTTTTACAATTATTTACAGTTTTACAGTTTTATTTATTGCCATTATAAATTTCAAAGTGCAATTTACATTACCCGCATGGGCTAATCGAGGCGGGCATTTTAATAAATAATACATTAGGTCACAATAAAAGGAAAGAATAAAATTAAATTAACAAACACATAAGCAAGTACAGTAAGTGGAACTAGTGATAAGTGAGACCAATGATAGAACGAATTGTCTAAAGGGAAAGTTAGGCCTAGTTCACACAGCGACATAACGACATATAAAGGACGTTATACCGTTATGTTTGCAGTGTGAAAATCCTGTCATAACGGTATAATAGCAACATAACAGCATGAACATAACGACATAAGGAAAAAAACTGATCTTTTCCTTACGCTTTTATGTCGATGTTCACATTGCGACAAGCTATCATGTCACCATGTCGTTATGTCGCTAGTGTGAAGAAGGCCTTGTAATACAGTCATGAGATACACCAATTATGGCTGCTAATCACTGAGCCTGAGGCTAAAAAATTGTTTCAGTATAATTTTCAGAGGTGAATATCAAGTGCTACAAGGTGTTGAAAACATTTGTGGTCTAAGGCAGCAGTAGTCATTTCAAAAATTCCCCCTGCTTTCAAATGCCCTGACGTTGGAGTTATGCCTTTCGGAAAAATAAAATGGAAATTTCATTCAGCAACTGTCCGCTATGTTTACTTAGCTTGCCAAAGTGGCAAAGGTGGCGAGCTTAGTATCAGCTTGGTCTTAGCTGGTAGCCAGGCACCAGGGCTGTCTTCCCCAACCCTCCTTGACGGAAACCCCCCTGGCTTTTCAAGCACCGCAATCGCCGGCAGGCAGGCGCGAAAGTTTTGCTCCAAATTTGACACGGTGTTCATAAATTCAGTCATATATTGCTGGTTTTCAGTGTCACGCAATTCAAAATAGATCAAAATAAAACTCAAAACCGGTCAATAGATAAAGTCCAGAATCTGGGAAATGAAAGAAAGTAAATATGCAAAGACTCTCGCCAAAATTCTGGTCACAGCAATTTGTCTTATGCGAGATGTGCGGAGAAATTTTTTACCCAAATTTATAGAGATTTGTATGGAGACGCCATGCTGGTGCCCATCCGTATGGGCACCAACATGGCGGCCGGAAACTTACAGAAACATCTGTCACTGAGTTTTGCTACAAAAGCGTGAATTTATCCCTCGGGGAACTCTAAAACATTAAAATCATACTTTTTCTAAGACGTGAACTGTTCAGATAGCCAAGTTCCCCGAAATAAGTCCCTTTTTTAACCATCATGACAGCTCTCTGGGCCGTCATGTAAATGCCGCGTCACGCAAAAGCTTAGAAATTCAAACGTAGTGTATCACAAAACCAAGAAACCATTCGGAGCGAAAATTTGTTTGAGTATTAGTTTTCAGCTGCTCTTATACATCATTTAAGTAAAATCTCAGGAAGATCAATAGTTTTGTAGTTCGAATTTTGGTGACGTCATGTGAAAACCAGCTACTGGTGGGGAATGCCTGGAAAATCCCCAGCATGCACCTGCCGTCTCGAAGTGTTCCCCATGACTGGTTTGGGGCCACACCGGCTACACTGGAGCCCACCCCCCCCCCCCCCCCCACCCGAATCATTCTGCCCCAATAATTATTGGTTTAGAAATGTTATATCCACCGCCTAGTTTGGTGAATATAGCAGAATATTTTCCGAGACGAAGTCGAGGTAAATATTCACCATTATTAGATTCTCAACCTCGGATAATGCAATTATAGCTTTCTGATTGGTTCACTAGATCTCGGTTACCAGCCATTATACCTGCGTTTGACCTTATATGGAAATGAATGCGGCAAATGTCGTTCAGCATAAAATTTTTCCCGGGAAGCCAAGTTTCGTCGACAGAAAAAAAAAAAATGGATGAAAAAAGCAGATTTGGTGAGCTATCCACGGAAGAAATACAAGAAATCATGGACAAGGCTGTCCCAGAAACAACAAAAAAAGCCACAAAGTTCGGGATGGGATTATTTAACGGTACGTACCCGTTAATTTTCAATTAAAAGTTGCAAAATTTCAAATCCGACCGTCGAGATTTTACGCATTCATGAAGGTTACGTAACAACAACAGCAATATTTACCTTAATGTTACAGAATGGCTTGCTAGTCCTCGTGGCACCACATTTTCAAAACCAATACAAGAAATGTCAAAAGAAGAGCTGAACGTTTGTTTGAAGTGCTTTTACACGTCAGCGAGGAAGAAAGATTGCACATATTATAAGAGTTCATCCACGAAATCCATAAGAGCCGCCATTGATCGTTTTCTTCGTTCGCCGCCACACAACAAACCGTTTTCCATAATCTCTGACCCCGCTTTCACTGAGGCAAATAAAGTTTTGGACGCTTTCGTGAAAGACCTAAGGAAAACGGGTAAAATAGCTGGCGTCGTTCACAAAAAAGCAGTCTCGAAAGAGCAGGTGAAGAAACTATTTGAGAGCGGCGAACTCGGCCCGGCCGACAGTTTGAATCCTGCCCAGTCACAGAGGACGGCTTGGTTCTACTTCGGCCTCTTTTTTGGAAGACGGGGACGTGAAAACCAGCGACAGTTGACACCCGTAATGCTTTCTCTACGAAAAACTCCACAAGGGGTTGAATACTACGAACTGAACAGAAGTCAGCCTGGTTCCTTGCCGGCCACAAAAAATCACCAGAGAGGTCTCGCAGATGCTGAGGATGAATCGGATGCGAAGATATTTTCCGTCCCGGCATCTGAAAGATGTCCAGTGAAAACGCTCAAGAACTACTTGGGTCATCTCAATCCAACGTCAGATGCTCTGTTTCAGAGACCAAGAGATGGTCAAAGCAAGAAGTTCAATCCCGCAGCCGACAAAATCTGGTTTTGCAGCGCACCTCTTTGTACAACTACGCTCGACAACATGATAAAAGAGATGTCAAAGCGAGCAGGTATAGAACCACATCTCACAAACCACTGCCTGAGAGCTACATCTGTCACAGTGCTTTCCGACCATAATTGCGAGACGAGGCACATCAAGTCCATAACGGGACACAAGTCTGACCAGGCAGTCGAGTACTACAACGAGCGGCCTTCGATGGAACAACAACAGAAGATGTCACTCGCTCTCAGTGATTTCATTGGAAATGCGTCTTCTGGTAGTGCCACTTCAGTGCAGGGGAAGGAAAACGAAATCCAGCAGCAGAACAGACCAATCCCAGAAGAATTTCCCCATCAAGAGTCCGGGAGAGCAGTTCTTGTGGAAAATAATTTTTCCACCAGTTCAACCTCCGTTTCACGGCATGGCGATCAGAGAAGCTTTCCCCAGTATTTTTACAACTGTAGTGTAAATGTCCACAATTATTACTCTTCCCGATGAGTTTGAACTTTGAACACTTGAGGACACTGCAGTAAGGTTTTTACCAGTACAAAACAGACCATGAAGTTTGGATTACTGTAAATTCAGTTCAACGGTAATTTGCTTCGCTTTTGATTTTTTATTCAACTGTTCGCACGGCGGTGCACTTATCATGTGATCATGAGATCATGTAGTTTTGGCGCCCGGAAGTCACCTCACTTCCGGTCGTTTCTTAAACTTAAATAAAAATTTAGCAAAACCGAAGGTTGAGAATTTAATAAAACAATTATTCCATTCGCGCTTGTTGGATATGAGATTGGTTATAGCCAACTCATATCCAACGCGCGCTCATGGAATAATTGTTAAGAATGGCTGACTGTTAGAATCGAGAACCGCCGGTCAACGACCCATTTGGCAAATCGCTCATATTTTGCCCAAAGATACCCTTAGGTGACCTAATTCTAAAAATCATATTTCAAGGTTCCAGCAAATTTTTATTTTTCAGAAATTCGCGAAAATTTGAAAGCGCGGTCAAAGTGCGGTTTTTCGTGTAATAAAATGACCGAAATAAGGTGCGAGGACGAAGCGCTGGTAAAGTCTTAAAATAAATTCAATTGACTTCAAACTTCACACAAATGTGGAACAACCACTCTAATTTATTCCTCGTTTTAAACTAATCTCAGAGATGTTGATATAGTGGTTTTCCTAACCATTTTAAAAACACCTATGAAGCGTGTGAAAAATAACGGCAAAATATAGGTCATGTTTAACAGCATAAAAATGCATCTGGTACCTCACTTTCCGATTATTTTACTTTACAGCCTAGAAATATCATTATTAAACATATATCATGCCAAGTTTCATGCTCGAACTCGCAGTATTTCCCTTTGAGAAAAATGAAAATCTATGTCAATGTGTTGGGCGCAAATAACACAATAATTATACACGAACAAGAGACAAATCAGTTTCAACGGCGAAAGTAAAAGGCCATCATTCATAAAAATCCCGTCAATTCACTGCTATCAATAGAAACATAATGTCCACTACATAGAAACTGTTTTTAGACGTTTTCGAAACATTGCGCGTTAACTTTGTTTAATTTCCTGTCCGCCGTCATGTCTAGTCTGTCATCGCGTGTATTTCCTTAATGTAAACAACATTCTGAATGGTTTTCACAACAGACGCAAGAGATTTCCTGTAACCTTAATGTTTTCGGTTCGCCAAAACGCTTTAAGTTCGTTAAGACACAATAATGGGTCAACTTGGAATGCTGTTTAGCATTAAGGACGTTAAAGGACTGTAAATTAATCGAGTTGAAATATCTTGAAGCAAATCAAAATCGCGCCCTTATTCTAATTTGGCAAACAGCCGACCTCCGTTCAAGTTCAAGAAGTCGAGAGGTTAATTCGGCAATGTATTACCGGTACAACAACAAAATCAAACCGCGCTCATCAAAAGTGTAAGTTTAAAAGTGTAGTGGCAAGTCCCAAATAAATTTCGCCTATATAAAATGGAAACAAGAAGTGAAACGCTCTGCCCCGAAACAAATAAACAAAATATTAATACGACTAAATTAATCCGAAAATGTTACAGAAAACATACCTAAAAGCCGTCGATTCCCCTCAATACCACTCCACATTGCCTTAAAGAGCCCAATCTTTCTGCTGTAAGAATCAGGGGCCTCAGGAATCTGTTTTTATCATATCGGCAACCGTGCTGCGTGGCTGATATTCGAGACTCAGTAAAAGTTGTCACACAACCGTACGAGCAGCCCAGTCACGCTTTCACTGCTCTTGCGCAAATGTTCAACATTTCGCAATTTACATAAACCGATTACAAGTTTAAAGTAGTGACAGTAGATTGAAATGCGCTTCTTAAAGCTGACCTATCCAGGAGCAATGATTTCTTGTTCTTGAATGGCTCTTAGTTGTAGCTACAGTCGGGAAGGGGGGGGGGGGGGGGGGGGGGGAGGGGGTACTCCTGGAAATTTCGGATATCTCTGTGCCGTGGAAGATTAAGTGGTCTCCAGCTCTTAACGCCAACACTGACACACCAGATGATTCTCGAAGTATCACAGGGATCACTAAGCTAAATAATTTTGAGTTTAGCTCCGCTGAGTCAATTACCTGTTGACGCGCATATTGCATTGACCGTGGACAGGTGGAAAAACAGTTAAACGGGAAAAGCCTGGTGCACATTGCAATTTAGTGTTGTTCAACACGCAATCGGTCAGGTTGTAATGCTAATCGTATTTGATAGAATCTCAAGTTTTCTTTCGACCCATACTGGGGTGACATACTCCTAGATGGGTGTGACCGGGAGCCATGAGTCAAGTCAGTCAACTCGCAAAGCTTAACAGAAGAGTGATAGTGAAACCACTGGTGGAAGGACTGCAGATTGTCCCTACGCTTTACCCTGATAGGCCTCTGTTTTATTCTAATGAACTGATGCTGTGACAATGATGCCAGTTAGCTTTATGAACATGCTAATGGTCAAGAGTTTCTTTTGCAGTATAAAAAAATCATAAATAAGTAGTTCTTTGTGAAAAACTATTTTCAGGAAAGTAAGCTGTTTGGGAGATCTATGTTTTCAGATGTTCTAGAGTGATTAGTTTGTTAAGGCACTGTTGCGCTGCGTCTACGCGCAGTGTCGGAAACAAAATGCATTAGATCATCTAATTTTAAGTCGATAAAGGTAAATTAATCGTTGCAGCGAATTTGGAAAGGGTGACTCAAATCAAAAAGGTGATTCAAACCTCGTTCCTAGAGTCTCTCATCTTACCGCCCGACTGGAGTACGTTCCAGGGTGCGGTAAGATGAGAGACCCTGGGAACGAGGTTGAGACGATTCGCCCATGAGTTTTTCCTCTAAAGGGTCTGCCTCCTCTACTCCCTCTCCCTCTCTACAAAAATTTAATGATCCTCCCCGCCCCGAAAAACTAGCACCTGAAAAAGACGAATATTATAAGGATCCTGGGCTCTGCGCATTTCCTGCGCCACCATTTCGGCGTCAAGCTTTCGGCCTGTCGTTTGACCAGTGCGCAATTTTGCCATAAGATACGAGTGCTATTTGTCACTGACTGCCCTGAGAGCCGAACCCTCTTTTGAAACAACAAGGGCTTCTTGGTGGCCTATTGTGGCTTTGAGTAACGCGCCAACGCTTGCTCCAAGCAGGGTTTGTAGCACATTTTGGCTAAGTCCATAAGGGAATGTCTCTCCAGTGACTGAGTATATTTCTCCAGAGACAAGTGCCTCTCTAAAGTGGACAGGCTATGAAAGACACGAATGCAGCTGCCTTGAAGACATTAACACACCCCTGCCATGCATGGTTACTATCTATGGAAGCATCACCAGACGCTTTCTCGGTCACACCCGTTGATAATGGCACCGATGTTGGGGTCGCAGTGTTCGCGCCTTTTTAGAAAATGACCTGAAGTCTCCTTTAGAGAACGATGTTTCCAGCAGAAATAAAGAAAGAGCGATGTCTGACTAAATTGCAAAAGAAACCCTTGACAATTAGCATGTTCGTAAAGCTCAATAGTATTATTGTCACAGCATCAGTTCATTAGAATAAAACAGAGGCCTATCAGGGTAAAGCGTAGGGACAATCTGCAGTCCTTCCACCAGTGGTTCATTATCACTCTTCTGTTAAGCTTTGCGAGTTGACTGACTTGACTCATGGCTCCCGGTCACACCCATCTAGGAGTATGCCACCTCAGTATGGGTCGAAAGAAAACTTGAGATTCTATCAAATACGATTAGCATTACAACCTGACCGATTGCGTGTTGGACAACGCTAAATTGCAATGTGCACCAGGCTTTTCCCGTTTAACTGTTTTTCCACCTGTCCACGGTCAATGCAATATGCGCGCCAACAGGTAATTGACTCAGCGGAGCTAAACTCAAAATTATTTAGCTTAGTGATCCCTGTGATACTTCGAGAATCATCTGGTGTGTCAGTGTTGGTGTTAAGAGCTGGAGACCACTTAATCTTCCACGGCATAGAGATATCCGAAATTTCCAGGAGTACCCCCTCCCCTCCCCCCCCCCCCCCCCCCCCCGCTTCCCGACTGTAGCTACAACTAAGAGCCATTCAAGAACAAGAAATCATTGCTCCTGGATAGGTCAGCTTTAAGAGCAAGAGCAGTGAGCAAGAGCAGTGAAAGCGTGACTGGGCTGCTCGTACGGTTGTGTGACAACTTTTACTGAGTCTCGAATATCAGCCACGCAGCACGGTTGCCGATATGATAAAAACAGATTCCTGAGGCCCCTGATTCTTACAGCAGAAAGATTGGGCTCTTTAAGGCAATGTGGAGTGGTATTGAGGGGAATCGACGGCTTTTAGGTATGTTTTCTGTAACATTTTCGGATTAATTTAGTCGTATTAATATTTTGTTTATTTGTTTCGGGGCAGAGCGTTTCACTTCTTGTTTCCATTTTATATAGGCGAAATTTATTTGGGACTTGCCACTACACTTTTAAACTTACACTTTTGATGAGCGCGGTTTGATTTTGTTGTTGTACCGGTAATACTTTGCCGAATTAACCTCTCGACTTCTTGAACTTGAACGGAGGTCGGCTATTTGCCAAATTAGAATAAGGGCGCGATTTTGATTTGCTTCAAGATATTTCAACTCGATTAATTTACAGTCCTTTAACGTCCTTAATGCTAAACAGCATTCCAAGTTGACCCATTATTGTGTCTAAACGAACTTAAAGCGTTTTGGTGAACCGAAAACATTAAGGTTACAGGAAATCTCTTGCGTTTGTCGTGAAAACAATTCAGAGTGTTGTTTACATTAGTGAAATACACGCGATGACAGACTAGACATGACGGCGGACAGGAAATTAAACAAAGTTAACGCGCAATGTTTCGAAAACGTCTAAAAACAGTTTCTATGTAGTGGACATTATGTTTCTACTGATAGCAGTGAATTGACGGGATTTTAATGAATGATGGCCTTTTACTTTCGCCGTTGAAACTGATTTGTCTCTTGTTCGTGTATAATTATTGTGTTATTTGCGCCCAACACATTGACATAGATTTTCATTTTTCTCAAAGGGAAATACTGCGAGTTCGAGCATGAAACTTGGCATGATATATGTTTAATAATGATATTTCTAGGCTGTAAAGTAAAATAATCGGAAAGTGAGGTACCAGATGCATTTTTATGCTGTTAAACATGACCTATATTTTGCCGTTATTTTTCACACGCTTCATAGGTGTTTTTAGAATGGTTAGGAAAACCACTATATCAACATCTCTGAGATTAGTTTAAAACGAGGAATAAATTAGAGTGGTTGTTCCACATTTGTGTGAAGTTTGAAGTCAATTGAATTTATTTTAAGACTTTACCAGCGCTTCGTCCTCGCACCTTATTTCGGTCATTTTATTACACGAAAAACCGCACTTTGACCGCGCTTTCAAATTTTCGCGAATTTCTGAAAAATAAAAATTTGCTGGAACCTTGAAATATGATTTTTAGAATTAGGTCACCTAAGGGTATCTTTGGGCAAAATATGAGCGATTTGCCAAATGGGTCGTTGACCGGCGGTTCTCGATCCTAACAGTCAGCCGTTCTTAAATATTCACATCGTCTTCGGCGAATAATTGTTATTTGTAAATGAGTGAATCGTGTTTAAAGTGAAAAAAAAAATCATTGTTGAAAAACCAACTTTGCCCTCATTTACATTTATTTAAATCTCAAATGGCGTTTCTTACATTGTAGGTGGCATTACAATTCAGGGTAAATTGTAAAAGAGCTTAAATTAGCTCAGAAAACTAGCAAATGGAAATTTTGTAAAATTATTAACAATTTTCGAAACCACCATGAACTACATCCCGCAATATTTTATCCTTCGCTTTTATGCTGATAACATAAAATTTTTGATATAAAAAATAGCTCAAACTATCACTGTTATGTCTGTAGAACAATTATTCGCCGAAGTGCAAGTGAATAGCACTTTGTTTATCACCTGCGAGTTAACCAATCATAACGCGTGAAAAGCACTAGCTGTTCACTTGTGTGGTATAAAAAAAACATGGTACAGATTTTGATGTTATTAACACTGTAGATTATTCCTGGTATGAAAATTAACGGACAGCTGTTTGTCCTTCTGCTTTTCTGTGCTTTGTATTCGTGACGCCTTGTTTTGCGTGTTCTTCACTGGCCATGGGGCGTTCTTCAAGATGAACCGAACTTTCCCCTCCTGGAAATTTTCATCTGTTTCTGGCCATGCCTTGTTGACAACTCGCCTTCCAGATTCTAGTTGGCGGAATGATAACCGTCTTACTTCATTACGCTGGCCATTTGTATCATCTGCATTTTCTCTGTTTTTCGCCTCTCCAATCGTATTATCGTGAACTTCCTTGCCTGTTGTAGCTTGGTCTGTAATGTTAAGCGGATTTTTCTGCTCCGCTCTTTTGATCGTTTCAAGGAAGGAACTTCTACCACAGGGATCTTTCATTAGTTGCTTCAAAGCCAAACGAAATCTTCTTGCTCTGAAAAAATAGATAACGGGATTGATTCCACTGGACAGGAAAAGACTGAAGTTTACTAAGAATGTGATCCAGTTGCTAGTTGAATGAGGATTGTGACGATCCCATACTGCAAACCAAACAGGTTGAATGAAACACACCGATAATACCACCACTATAATGGCCACAGTTTTGGAAGCCTTGACGTCCTGTTGCAGTCTTGCCTTAGCATGGATCGGCGATAAGTGTAGGCTTTTCCTCTGCGAAGAAACAGTTTAAATTTACTTTACCGCGAGGGGTAACTAGAAAGGCATGGAACGGAAAATTTGGCGAAAAGCTAATATTAAAAACAGAATGGTGCCAAATTCCCCGTGTTTCTTTAGAGTTCGATCTAAAAGCGAAATTCCGAGTATTGTTGTGTACAATCTTAAAATCTTGCTGCAGGCTACGTGTGTGTTTAAAATAAAAGTGACGAGAAAGGTTACAAGAACGTGCGCATTTTTTCCTCTTCAAGGAAGTGCAAACCTACAGTTGAATCAATAATTCTCAGCTCATGATCAAGCTTATTACTAACCTGTAATTTCCTCCGCCGCATGGAAAAGACAATCAGGACACCAACGGCTATCGCACACACAATAAACAAAGTCATAGCTGTTGCTTGAAAAGTTTTATATTGAGAATAGATGTGCTGGCGATATGCGTACACATGGGCATCTTGAAGGTCGACATCAAAAAGAGGAATAGAGAATAACGAGAGAACGACCAAGCTGATCAGCCATTCAAGAACAACTACGCAGATGGCTTTTTGTTTCGTCTTCCAAGTGAAATATCGGAAGTCGAAGGCTATTCCCAGAGACGCGTTCACCAACAGTGACAATGTTGAGACAAGATGGAGTAAGATAAACAATCGACTCAGGTAAACCAAAAGAATTGCCAGAGTTTTTCCTTTAAGCCAGCTCACTTCTAGGACGCCATACAGTAGGTACGTCGGCATGTTGATCAGTGCGTTCAGGAGGTCGACCAGTGCAGCATTAGCGAGGAGAATGTTTGGAAAGGTACGAAGCTTCTTGAACCGAGCAATGACAGCAAGAATGAGCCCATTAGCTAGAGACGAGGAGATGATCAACGTTGAAAGACAGCAGCCATGGAAATAATGGCGCTCAATGGTTTGATGAAAGGCATGATGTTTTTTGTATGAGTTTTTCTTATCTGATGATTTGATCTGCTGAGTCACATCACGGCCAGAGAAATATCAAATCACGGTTTACCTTCTCAGATCAAGTCTTTGTGCATTTCTTCTTTCAAGCCCTCGATCTCAGATAAGTAAAAAAAAATCATTTAAGACATACCACGACAATTGTTAGGGAAAATGAATGACTTTACCAGCGACATTTTCACTGAGTGAACGAAGCAACTTGATTCGGATTTCGGTTGAACTGACCTGTTAATTTTCACATCGCCTTGTGTCGGTGGTGACTTTGAACATTAACTCGGTTAAATGTGTCTTTTCTGAGTTAATTGTTACCTGGACGGCCAGCTAGAGCGTTTCTTTTCATATTTTTAATTGATCAGAAAGCTAAGCTAAAGGTTATTGTTTATACATAATCAGGCCTCTAATCGTGCAATTTAAGGCGTGATAATTGTTGAATATAAATGAAGCTAGGTATCAAACTTTGATCGGGCATATAATAATTCCCTGCTAATTATGTGTTATTTTTTTTCCTGGATAATTTCTTGCCCTTTACGGAGCTAGCGGCTTGAGCTAAGGATTAAAAAGTAATTTGAATGGTTTCAGAACCCATTTTTAACGGTTTAAAGCAAAAATAGAACAGAGTTACTTTTAGCTACTTTTGCGGCATCTTTTTAACTCTCAAGAGCTTCCGTGATTTTTACACACTCTTATAATATGACTGAATAAATTACATCCTTGTGATTGGCAGAAAGCAAGCCAGTCGATCGTTAATTTTTAATTTGCCCTGCGGTGAAAATCGATACAGGCGCGTTAGTAAGTTTTCTCGGTCATAACATAAATTAAATGAGTATCCATATGAAAGCTCACATTAAAACATTTATAAATACTGTATATTAAGTAAAAAGGCAAATAAACAGAATGAATGAATGAATGAATGAAAAGCTAGCTAGAGTAGCTGAGGAATTACATTCTTCGTGAGTATAAACCAATGAACCAGTTAGAACTCAAAGTTAGAAATACAAGTAGTCAGCACAAGCGCAGGGAAACGCATTATCCGTATTTGAATGAAATTAGCTTGCAATACACCTTATTCCAAAATGGCCGCCATTTTAGTATTCTTTTGTTTACTTGAAAATGAGCCCTTGTTGCCTCGTTTAAGGGAAAATATTCTTTTGAATTTCGAGTTTAAGAGCGAGGCAAAAAGGGCTAATTTGCAAGTAAACAAAAGAATACTTAAATGGCGGCCATTTTGGAATAACGCGTATGGAGGCTTGTATGCATTTGAAAAGACTCCCCGCATTAGCCTCGGTTGCAAGCTAGTTCCAGTCCAATACCGGGAATATGAAAATAGTCTATTGCGGCAACAGGGCTGAATAACGTCTGCGCATGTGCGAGAGGTCAGCACAACAAAATCAAATTTCGGCGCGAACGTGATGTGTGGTTCTTTCGTGTTCAGTTGAATGACGACAAGAAAGGAGCAGGAATTTTACCATTATTTTGGCACCTAAAAGCAAATATCTCCTTTTTATGCTTTGGAAAATGACAATTTAAACAATTCGAAGTTTTTGTTCCCAAAGAAATGCCGAGAAATACAAGAAAACTTGTAGTTAACGTGGTAAATATTTAGAGCTTTGGATTCAACCGCCACGATTCAGCGTCGTTTCGATTGACAGTCGTTTGCTTCGTTTGAGAGAAAAATGATGTTTGGGGGACATTGACGGCAACACGAGAGTTTGGAAAAGTGTCGCCAGACGTGAGTATTACGATCTTAGTTTGTTTTGTAATCAAAATGGCACCTTTCTTTAGCGAGTCGTAAAATTTATTTTAACACAAACGCTGTGGTATGGTATTGCTGTCGTAAAACTTGTATGGTCAGCATCTGCATGCACTCGTAAGCTTACTTGCAAGACTTAAAGCTCAAAAAATGCTTTCTCCAGGAACGTATATTGTTGGCTACATGTACCTATACAACTGTAGAGTACTTTTATGTACAGAGTTTGCTTATCTTAATCGATCGACATATTTCATTATCTAAATGAAGCACATGTTACTGTTCCTAAATTATGTGGGATGCTGTTAATCGTTTTAAACCATGAAAGCAGTTCAAACGCTGCATCGTTTGGGGCCATTGCCAAAAATGCTCCACTTGTCCCATGGTAATGACTGTCAAACACAGTTATTCCATTCTGTGTAGGGATGAATGCCACCGTTTTGTCATTTATAATGAAGATACATGCTGTCTTGGTATTGTTCAGCTGGGCTTGGTTTAAGTGGTACGGCAGGCTTGCTGCTGGAGTCTGCTCTCTGATGATACTGACTGGCAACTCTGCAGAGACATCAAGGCTATCAAGGGCATTTGTCTGCTCCATTTTAGTTGCTGCTTCCTGCACACCATAGAGCTCCCCACCACTGTTTTCATAGTATTTAAACATAGCGGTCTGGCACTGGCTACAAAATATAATGCATAATGTATAATGTATATTAAAAGCTTTTCTACTGCATCTGCATGTGTGTAAACACTCATTCGAATGGAAGAACCATTTCTAATTATTTATAACTATTTTTTAAACATTAATTAATGCAGTGGGGGATAATGTGGAGGGAATGTTTAATCAGAAAAATTATTTCATTTTAGAATACACAAATTTACTCATCTGTCGTACCTGCATGTTTCCTCTTGTTGCAGTGCCCCCTCAGAGTTATTTAGTTTTAATTAGTAAATACAATTATACAAACAGTGTACTTTATCCTACAGGA
The DNA here is from genome assembly GCF_042242905.1 of Orbicella faveolata. NCBI lineage: Eukaryota > Metazoa > Cnidaria > Anthozoa > Scleractinia > Merulinidae > Orbicella > Orbicella faveolata. The sequence goes on along the minus strand of NW_028301578.1, from coordinate 15,699,923 downwards.
ATAGTAAATTTGTTGAAACTTCTACATGTATACCTGAAGATGTTATTTCCTTATTTTCCAGTGTTTTCCCAAGTTGACTGACCATGCTTTGTGAAGCATTCTCCTAAGAAGATTCATACCAAAACATTGTCTCCATGTTGTTATTACTGACAATTTTTATAATTAGAAATTGATTATTATCACATTTAATTATTATATGTACATATACCTGTCTGCCATCAGGCGACTGAACACTGGTTGGAGAGGAGGTTGACGGTTTACTGTTTCTCTGTAAGGAGCAGATACATGATAAAATACTTTGGTATAGTTCTGGAAAGATTTTTTGTGATAAGAAAGTAGCAAATATGCAGTATTGTTTTGGTGGGCAGAATTGGCAAATAAACAAATGAACAAAATATGGCTCCAGCCTATTTTGTGTGTGTGTGTGTGTGTGGACTTTGTGGGACTGGTATTTCAGTTTCAGGGGCATCAAATATTAGTTATATGTTGTATAATTATCTCAATGTTGCATTAGACGAAAACAAGCACTTCACTTACTTGTACTGGTGGGACATAGTCTGGATCACTGGAGAAAACACTATCAGCAATCGTGAACACTAGCTTATTACACCATCGGGTGGGTAACCCGAAAACAGACCCCCTGTCCGCAGACCCCCACTACGGACCGGGTCTGCGGACTACCTATGGACCGGTCCACGGACTCCCCCAACGGACCCCCTCTACGGACCACCCCCCAAAATATAATAAAATTAATAAATAAAATATTTCATTTACGGGTTGTCTAATAGATTACTCGTGACAGCGAAATTCCGAATGTTACATTGAACAAATGTAACAGACCTAGATTCTGGCTCGGGTGCAATTCAAATCATTACACATTGCTATTTCCTTTGCTGTGGCCATAAAATATATGAAAGACACGTACGGGGAAGCCTCCGGGAAGCCTCAAAATTTGTGCTCTTTTCCGTCTGCCATTTTGTTCAGCCCATTTTCCCGTGGGTTTGTAAACTCATTCCAGGCTTCACAATTTGCTCAGCGGAATAACATACAAACAATTAACGGCCTAAAAATATATCTTCCATAGCCTGATTGAGCCACGAATGGAAGGTAAGAACTTTCCTTCTTACCATCGGCATTTCCTTACACTGAAAAAAGCTTTTAGGCCTTTTTTGGGGGGAGGGGTGGGGGGGGGGGGTTGGGGTGTTAAAACCCGAGTCTGTTACATTTGTACAGTGTAACACTGGAAAAATCACCGACACAAGTCTGAATCTATTTGGCAACCCATAAGTGAAATCTTTATTTATTATTTTTACACTATTTTAGGGTGGTCCGTAGAGGGGGTCCGTAGGGGTAGTCCATGGACCGGTCCGTTGTGGGGGTCCGCGGACCGGGGGTCAGTGTTTTCAGGTTACACCCATCGGGTTTCGGGCCGGTAAGTAGGGACATTAGCTCCTACCCGATCAAAGAGAGGGTAAAACCGCCTGGGGACTTTTCTTTTCGACAGCTCAGTGGAGTGCTCCAAGAGTGGAGACGAGCAATATTCATTCGCTTCCCGAGTGGCTCTCATCCAATTCCGAGTACAGGCCCAGCAATTTAAATTCCCGTCCACGAACCGAGCAATGGCCTCGTCAAACCGCCTCAATCGACCTTGGCATGTTTCTCCAGCTCGTGTTCGCTTAACAAACCAGAAAGTCCGCTCATTTGGTTTTGCATTTGCCCCAAAAAACAATAGAATGGACGTAAATAAAATCCCAAACACGGCGAAAGATGTCATCTCCGAAGTCCTCGATAAATCTATCGTGTTCACGCGCTGTTTTCACCAATTGTACAAACTTTAAACCCCTGTGTACAAAAAGGTATGTGCCGGCCAATGGTCGAGGGAACTAGTGAAAAGATTTCTTTCTACCGTTTTTAGTTTGGCTCTACTTTTTCCCCATAAACCGGGCGCTATACGAAACTTTTTGAAAACGCCGCCATTTTTTCGAGGTTTGTTATGGTGCCCAGGCCGTTCGCGGTAGCACGAGCCATGAGATCTCGCACATGCGCAGACGTTATTCAGCCCTGTTTATTGCGGCAGGCTTTGGTTCTGCGTTTTATTGGCAGAGCAAGTTTCGCAAACATAATAAAGAGAGAAGCAAAATCAAAACGATTCGCAGTTACTGTTGGCACTCGATTTCTGAAGTACGGAGTGATCTTAAATAACTTTCAGAGGGATTACAGTAGGAATAAGGACTTTATATATGTGGAATTTAACATCTTATCCCTGATACTCTCTTGTCAGTCATACTTTGGATGTGTCTTGGGACCCGTTTCTTAAAGTGCACCTAACGCTCAAATTTTTTTTTCGCTAAAACGAATCTACATGTTATTTGAAATACTTCTGCGAAAAAATTTTTGGATTCGGTTAAATCCTCGATTTTCTGTGCCCCGACGAAATCGCGAAAATAGCTCCAAAACACCGCCATTTTGTTTCACGACCGAGTTTGAGGAGAATGGGTCCAGCGGCTGGTGTGACGTCTACCCAGGAAGATCGAATAACTCACGTCCTCTCATTTCCTTCAGGATGGTGCAATACACATTCGAAAAGTGCGCAGAAATGCCTTCCAGAAGTGCTATCGGCTGTTGCAGCAATATCCCAGATCTAAAAAAAGATATACTGTACAATTTACTAGCGATGATCGGTCAATGGTACAATAAAGACATAACGATGGTTGATTTTGTCGAACCGAAACACGCGAACTGAGTCTGTGAGAACCATTGAAGAACTCTCACTGGAATTTGTTCCGCAGACTTTCAAACGCTATTTTCAAAATTTTCTGCTCAAAGCCAATCAGCAATTTGTCGAAATACTATCGACAACCTATATCTTCCAGTCCCGCAGTATTTATAACATAGCCGGCAAAGTTGTGTGATCAATCAAGAGGACGTTACGACCAAATATACTGATGTGTAAATAGGTCGCAACCATACGCCGCCAACCAGCACTTATTTCTCTTTCGATTTAGATTAAAGTCGAATATTAACGGCAAGTTTCTTTCACAGGTCACAGGTCACAGGTCACAGGTCACAGGTCACACTCAAAACACTCAGTAAAACTCGCGATGTAACAATTACCCGAGATTCCCAAGAGGTTTATCGATGTTTCCATGCAACAAACCCTAACTTAAAATGTTTTACTGTATAATTTTAATGAAGAAAATTCTAGGGGTGGTATATGTACGAAATGGGTTGAAATGTAGCTTTAAGACATGTAGTGTTAATATATTTTATCGTAATAAGATAATTCATTATGATAGCAAATTGAACTGTTTTATTTCTCTTTTTTTTGAAATCTTTACAACGAGTATGTACTTAACAGAAACAAGAGGTCAGGGTCCCCTATACCTCCTCTGAAAACAATTTCACGCATAAGTAATTGGCTTTTTCACGCATCACAAAAAATTCGAAAACAGTTTCACCTTCACAGAAAAAAAGAAGCAATCACTTTTCACGTAAACATGCAAAGGCTAAATCATGTGTCACATAAAAATACAAATTTTATCTACGTTTCTCAAAACATACAGAACCCTCCATTTTGATGCATCGAAATGCCGTGTGTGACACATCGTGACAGACTAGATTCTAGGCCCTCCTGGTTCACTGTCGCTGTGGTTAGTTTCTCAGTCTTCCAGCCGCAAGCGCGTGGAATGGGCAGGTTTTACATCTAGTTTGGTGTACTTTACGAGCTTTAATGATGCTAAAATCTACGAAAAAAAGTGAACAATTATTCCCGCAAAAGTCGTTGGTTCACAAATCACGCGTAAGTAAATGCATAATTCACGGATCAGTGTAAGCCTCTTTCGTTTTCATGTTATATTGAAAGGCTACAAACAATTTATGTTTTCAACAGAAATAAGTCTTGGCTTTCGTTGGATCAATTTTTTTTTATTTCAGTGCTATAGCTGATTTCCCCTATGGGTTTTTTTTTTTTCAGAAGAGCCGTTATAGTTACACTTAGGACGCACTTGTATGCATCTGTTTCATGACGTTTAGGCGTATTTTTTGGTGACCTGTGACCTGTGACCTGTGACCTGTGACCTGTGACCTGTGAAAGAAACCTGCCGGAATATTAATCCTTTAGAATTACATGATAACAAAATTGTTCTACTCACAGAGTTTTTCGAAGGTTTGGAAATCAGTAGTGCGACAATCATTCTATACATTAATGTCGAAAATATGACCGTGTAACATTACCCGCGGACCGCTTAGGGAACACATCCTTTTCGCTTATCCGACGAATTTCACCGCAAACTTTGAAAAAGATTTACGCTGGTTATTTGGAGTTACGACTTAAAACGTGTGGCAATGTGAAATCGGTAATTGTATGAAATGTTTCCTTCCGCCTTGCTTCCCGTAGCTTCAAAAATACAGGTCCAGACAATTCTACGATTTTCAATCGATCGAAGTCAGTGTTTTGGAGATCATCAAGTCTCGAAGACTGCAACACTTACGTCGCTCTTATAAATATGAAGCATTCCAGGAAGTAAAACACAAACTGGATTTAATAGAACCACCATACCTTGACAAAATACATCCTCGCTACGGACAAATGTAAACAGGTTATAAACACGCGTGGGAGTCTTGTGTTTAGGTGACGAAATTACCATCCAAAGCAGTCCTTGAGTTTTCTTCCCTGCTTTTCGTTTGACTGCTCCTTCGTATCTAGCTTTCCATTCTTAATATACGGGGCAGCTCGTCCGCAAAGAAGTCTTGCCCGTCGTCGCTTGAAATATTGCAAATTGTTCTCAAAGCTTTAAGCAGTGAGTTCACAGTTGCCGAACGTGCTCGATCGAAGTTTATTTCGGTGTCTTCCGAATCGAAACCTAACTCTGACTCCAGTGACGAAAAACAAATGATTCTGAAACAAAACTTGGATGTCTTAGTCCCAAAATATATTGGAACGATTAGTTTTGTTTCCATTTTCTCGAGCAAATACAGAGAGCTGACTGAGGCACCATTGTGTTTGGTTCCTGGGTAGACGTCATCAGGTACCGCCGCCCCAGGCTCCCTAAAACGCGGTCGTGAAACACATCAAGCGCCACTTTGAAGGGCATAGAAAATCGAGGATTCAACCAAATTCAGAAATTTCTTCGCCCAAATGCTTCAAATAACGTCTAGACTCGTTTTAGCGAAAAAAAAATTTGGGGGTTAGGTGCACAACAAATCGTGCAAAAATGTTATTAGCCAACAGATATTAAAGTAAATCCATTATAATTGGAAGCAATCAAACATACAACCTGATAAAATAAAGACGACATATTTTATGTCTAGGAACTTGTTGTCTTTCAATCTGAAACCACAGCAATTTAGCCTGCCTTTCATGTTTCGTTCACCACTGTTTATTCACCTTTTCCACACCTGCTAAGTGTGTAAAATAGTATGATTTACTGCACATCTTCTCAGTAAATCACTAAAACTACTACCAAGGAAAATATCAGCACCCTTAACGAAAAAAGGAGGATTTTCTGACAAAAGAGGTATTCGATTCCTTTGTGTTACATTGGTGGCTTATGATTATATAATCATCACTAAATAGTTAAACGTTTCTTGTCACTAACTAAAAAAGTTTAAAAATGGACGTTGTTTTTCTTATTGTCATGTCTGACTACAGTTATGTTATCACTATATACCGAATACTAGATTTTTGCCGTCGTAAATCGTGTTATTTCATAACTTCTTCATTTGGTGACTAAGTCAAAAGTAACGAAGCAAGTGATCAGGAAATGACTGTAATAGCAGTTGATTTTGTTGAATTTAAGCTAGCGGCTGAGTGGAAGGTGACCCTCCTAGCTTGCGGGATCTTTTTTATATATCAAGCCGATCAAAACATAGATAGATAGATTTTAAATTATCAAGGAACACTGTGTTTAATAATGATAATAATGATAGTCACTCGCTTGAGGAGGAACTCTCGGCTATTACTAAACTAGACTTTTCATTGACGAGGGGTAGCCAATAACGTGTCCAATTAAACCTCTTTTTTATTCCAAGGACTTAGCTTTAGGAGAACAGTTGTAAAACTAGCTTTTCAAAAAAGTCTTCTCCACCAAGAGCGATGGCCTCATTTGGCCGTTATGGCCTAGGGTGTGTATAGTACAGGCCGACTTAGCAAGGTCCATACAGAAACAACCGAGAGCCAGTATTCAAGCTTGGTTTATAAGAGATTTGTTACCCGACTAGAAATGTTAAAATAATAAATAAGCGACTATAAGACACGGTACAAAACAGCTGAAAACCCCTAGTTTTAGCACTTAGTCATATCTGATGTTTCAAAATAAAAAAAAGAGGGGTGCATTTTTTCTTGTACGTGCAAGTTAGTTCTTTTCAAAGAGTAAGCCTTGAAAATGCAGGAAAACCTTCAAGATTTGGTTGCATCCTTTATTTAGTCAATCACATCACCTGGGTCTAGAAATCTCGTCATATTTGACTACAACTGTCAAAACTTGGAGACAAGTGCTTCTCAGTTTTTATGGTTAATAACAGTTTCGTCTTTCTGGAAAGTTGCATTGTATGCCTAGTTGGAAGACTTTAAACGAAGCTGTTTTTAACAGAAAACAGCCTTAAATTTGAATTAGTTTACCTCAGTGTCTGTAGTGTCACAATGGAGTAAAATTTTGCATACCCTAAACTGGACTTGAAGGTAACAGTCATCAAAAACACTTGGCAGACTGTCGTAGTCCTCAGTAATTTTAAATCTGGGCCATTCACTCTAGAAGTGAAAGCATCAATAGTTTAGATTAACTAGAGATGTAGAATTCTTTATTTTCAATTGTTGCTAAGATTATGCAACGCGGCTGGAATCACGAACATCAACGTAGAAACAAAAACGAAAAGAAAAAAAATGTAACAACAAAACCAACCAACCAACCAACCAACCAACAAACTAAAAAATTGAAGTCACTAAATAATAACAATATTGAAATCATGGCTGTTTTATTTCCAGAGTGATCAACTCCAACATGAAGAGAGACTTGATACTCCTGTTTCTATACGTATTTCACCTTTTTTCCTTGTCCGATGTCCATGGTGGGCAACTGCGGCCTGGGGACACAACTAAAACGCGTCGAACAAAAGTGTTGATTCTTGGGGCAGGCGTGGCGGGCTTAGTGGCTGCAAAAACTCTCCAAGAGAATGGAATCAACGACTTCTTGATCCTGGAAGCTCAAGACTACATTGGAGGGCGTTTTAAGCAAAGATCTTTTGCGGGAGTAAAGCTGGAAGAAGGTGCAAACTGGATTCATTATGCGGACGATGAACAAAACCCTTTGTGGGAGCTAAAGAAGAAGCACAACTTACGAGGAATCTACACCAACTACAGCGATATAATAATAAGGTAAATTGGCGTATTTGCTTTGCGTTTATGCATTTAAAATGCATATGGGGGAGCAGGGCTGGCCCAGTGGTGAGAACACTAGCCTCCCATCAATGTGTCCGGCCCGGTGTCAGATGTGGGTTGAGTTTCAAGATGTTGGTTCTCGCCTTGCTCCGACGGTTTTTTTCCGGGTTCTCCGGTTTTTCTCTCTCCTAAAAAACCAACAATTCCAAATTCCAATTCGAGAGCCCGCAAGAAAACCAGTTAGGGCTGATGCGGCTTCCTCTCTAAATATTATAATTTATTTATAAAATGGCCTCATAATCTAAAATTCTTCAAGTCCGTGATTCGAGATCAACACTCTTCGTGTGAAGTCGTAGATTGTTTTTAGTTGAGAGCAGCTTTGATTCTCACAAACATATCTTTCTAATGGATAGGCAGAGCTTACCATCATCAGAGCTCAGTCAAAAACGGCTGTACTCAGCGAACGCTCGCATTACTAGGCATCAACGCTCTTCGTGTAAAGTTGTAGATTGTTTTTAGTTGAGAACCATTGCTTTTAGCAAACAATCCACGTCATGTTACTTCTGGCATTTTACTGACCGGCCACTTACGCACCCACTTGCACAATTAACTTTTCTCTTAAGCCGAGTATGTTTTTGCCATCAGAAATGAAAAAGGTCAAGACATCACAGACCGTAAAGTACTAAAAGAGTTTGCTGAAGCCGAAGGAAAGCTAATGGCATTGCAAGAATTGAAATCTAAAGATCAGCGACCTGATATGTCTGTCAGGGCAGCTCTATCCAGTGTGGGATGGACCCCTGATACTCCAGCTAAGAGCGTCATCGAATACTCAGTTATGGACTTTGAATTTGCTGAACGGCCAAAGATGGAGTCTCTTATGGGATTCGAATCTCGATCACTCGACTTCTTTGTGGCTGACCCACGTGGTTATGGAAGCATCTTTCTTAAGATGGCCAATAATTTCCGTGACAGAATTCTTCTGAACAAGATTGTAAAACACGTTTCCTACACCCGATATGGCATTAGAGTTACTACAGTCGATGGCGAGACATTTAACGCGGACTATGGCCTCTGTACATTTAGCACTAGCGTTCTGGCAAGCGACTCTGTCATGTTCTCACCCAAACTTCCTCAATGGAAAATGGAAGCCATAAATAAGGTTCCACTGGCGTATTACACAAAAATTTTTATCAAGTTTCCGTACAAGTTCTGGGATAGCCATGAGTTTATCTTGTACGCTCACCGTATCAGAGGCCATTACCCAATATGGATGGACATTGAAGCACGTGATATTTTACCAGGGTCAGCCATCTTGCACGTGACCGTCACAGGTGAAATGAGCTTGAAGGTGGAAGGTCAGTCCGATTCTGAGACGCTGAAAGAAATCATGACAGAACTCAGAAACGTTTACGGTTCGAATATTCCAAATGCTCAAGGTAAGATTTCTTAAGCTTTATCATTGTGAAATCTCATCACCTACTAATGACCATAAAGCACCATTGGCACAAGTTACCGTGACAATAACAATTTGAGTGAACCTCCACAGCACTGTTTTGGTACCACCAGAAACAAGGATGACAGTTGTTATGGCCAATATTTTTTTCGAAAAATAAATTCAGCAAAAAAATTTTTTTTCGAAATCAGCGCCTGTGACGTTATCTAGCTGTAGATTATACAATAATCATGTCAAGGACACTCAAGGTCACGGGTAATCATGTCATGTATGACCGCGGTGCATGATTTCTAAGGGTAATCGTGTCAAGTTCGCGCGCTTTGTTTGCCGTCAGTGAAGAAGCAAAAACATGACTTCCATTTTCTTTTTCGTTCAATGTATAATAAAACAGTTATTAGATTCGGTTTTGTGATATCCAGAATAATCAAGGTCTTGGTAACGGTTATCAGCCTCAGCCTTCGGCTTCGGCTGATAACCCCTACCTCGACCTTGATTATTCTGGATATCACAAGAACCTCATCTAATAATTGTTTAGTATCCCTCGCCCTATCATAATAGAGTTATGATGTCTTTTTATCTTCCAATCCAGGTATATTCTATAGCAGATGGTCTAAAAACCCATTCACTCGTGGATCTTATTCAAACGCTGAAGTCGGTACCACCAAAGCGGATTTTCATAACTTGGCAGGAAAGCTTGGTAAACTTTTTTTCGCCGGTGACTCTTTTGATTTCGACTGGTGGGGCTTTGCGCAGGGAGCATACTTCACTGGTGAAAGGAAAGCAACGGAAATTGTGCAGTGCATTAAAGGCAATTGCGAAGTTTTCTGGCCAAAGGGAAACGTTGTTCAAGAAGTTTACATCAACCCGTAAAGCACGTACTTAAGCATATGTACTAGGGACACAGATTTCTGTCAAAATGATTTGGCAACTTTAGGGTCTAAGAGCTGAGTATATTAGGGAAAATGCCTTGTTTCAATTAACTAGTGCCTCTTAAAGGGTATTGAGAGGTCAATTTTTGCGTGATTAGATTAGACGTACTGAATTTATCCCTTTTTTTTAACTTGAGGGGCGAGTGTTACTTAGGTTAATTAGTCGCGGAGAGCCGGAAAGTTCCAGAAAAGTTCTATCAGGCCTAAAACAGACTCTCAAAATTTTCAACGACCACAACCTAACCTCAGAAAGTCATATTTGAGAATTCTGAGTTACTCTTTTGAAGCCTCCAGCTCCAACAGCCCCTTAACTTACCGCAGCACAAAATTAACTTACCACAAAACTGCTTACGCCCAAAATTCATAATAGGCGAGTACTCTTCTTGGTTTGAATGTTTGTCCAATGCCAAATTATCTGGAGTGTTTTGAGGGTGGGCCTGGCTTACGACGTGTACGACGATCTCGCGCAAATATAGGACTACTCAGGAGCATTGCATCGAAATATCACTTTCCAGTTTTACTGCATATTGTTTAGCTTTCTTGAACGTTTATAATCATAATGTGATGTAATAATGTATGAAACTTAGGACTCAACGGATGCTATTAACAACAGAACTTTATTGTGTTAAAACAAAGTCATATGATCGAAAGTCTACTGCTGTCTCTTTTCGAGAAATAGTGTTAATTATAGCAAGTTGTCAAGTGTGCAATAAACATCTCTTAGACCTACTTTTTGTTTGGTTTTTTAATGGCCAACTTATCAGTGTTTTTAACTTGCTAACATAAAATGTATTATTTGGATGTTGCAAGAACTAAGAAAGAATGGCTATTGAGATTTAAGTTAATTATCATAAATTATTGATACCGTCTGACAAAAGCTTGAGGAAAATAACTTGGAATAGGCAAGAATCCTATCAGGGTAGAAAGGTATTTTTCCTTAGCCACTTCATGTTCAAATTTGAGGTTTAACAACAGCAGAATCAGAAGCCCGACAGGCTCTCCTCCAAAATTGATCTACATCAGATCTTTGTCGGCATACAGATTGGCACATCTGTTTAATTAATTTTGAATGGAAATATCGGTTGCCCTCCTCAAAGTATATCACTCCAAACCTCAATCTAATTCCAATAACTGAAGATTTACGTGGATCATATCAAACTTTGGGTTTAAATTTTGGTTAAAGAACAGCTCCTATTGTACTTTCCTTTTAGGACCATTTCTACTATTAACAGTTTCCAATTCAGTCTCGTTCGTTTCTAAAACTTTTGAAAGAACCGACGCTGAGCCAGTTTTCCAAGCGTGATATTCATTACAAAATCTTCGTTAATGAAGCAACAGACATGTTCAGGTCTTTTAGAAGTGGAGCGTATCAAAAACTGTTAAAACGACGGATTCACCAGGAAGCGGAAAGAAAGATTTGTAATTAGAGGCGAACTTGACCCTCGAATCAGTGTTAACACAAATGGGCAGAAAAGGAAGATCTTTTCCTTTCAAATTGAACCACACCTTAAAGAGAGGTCAAAAAACTGCAAAGCTTTTTTTTTTTTTTTTACTAAGCTTGAAAGCTTCATATCTCGAGAAAAGAAAATGAAACATTTAAAAGCTTTCATCCGCTTCTGTGGGCCTCAAACTCGGGCCCAGTTCTCTTATGATGTTTGACTACATCCAAGCCGGATGTTCCTGCGACAAACGGCTAAGTGAACAAGTCCAGCGGACGAAAAATTTTAAATGTTTAATTTTCCTTTCTCGAAAAACAAAGCTTAAGCTTGAAAGAGTCACCATGGAACTACTGGAAAGCCGAGCCTACATCCGGACAAAGGATATTATGTTGGGTTTTGTTCACAAGAAAAAAAAGAATAAAATTACACTTCGAGAGATCCTGCTTCAAAATAAGAAAAATCGAGGGAAAGTTAACGTTCTCACTTTGATAGTTTGGAAGTACCACAAAAGGATTCCTATATGCATGTGGTACGTTGTTTTATTATGGAGCTCGAAAGCAAAAATCGATCTACAACTGCATTTCTTTACTGTCATATCTCAAATACAATCCTGCCTCAATGATCAGGCAAAGGGCTTTTTTTATGTATTGGGGGGATTTAAATTAACAAGTTTCAGCCTGCAGGTTACTATTCGTAATCCTCAGGCAGATTTTCTACTGTCCATATAAACTTTATCAGTTGCTAAATATGGCTTCTACCCCTTATTTGACTAGAATCAGTCTGCTATAACACCCACGCTAGTAGTATTTCTTCCTTCCTTCGGTGGTGAAAATGGAAAAAATCCTTTCCCAAGAAATGGATTTTTGGCGAAAAGTCGGCTTTGGTAACTTTCATCTTATTAATGGAAATTCTATTGTACCTTTCTTTCAATGCTTAGCACATCCTGCTTAAATGTAAAATGCACCACGTGCTAAGCATTTAAAGTAGACGTAAATCATGGGAACCGAACGAAGCAAAACATATCCAAGACTAAGTAATAATGTAAACGAGTTTAAAAGGCGTCTAAAAATCATTTAAAAGAAAACGCATCAACATGTGTTATATCCCTGCTTTCAAATCCATTACGAGGTTAATATCAAAGATTGACGTCAGCCATGCGATAAAAACGCAAATACTTTTAACATTTAAGTAATGGAGATTTTTTACCAAGACAAAAAAGTACATCTATGATTCTTTGCATTTATTTGGCAAATAATCCGGCAGAAAAACTAATATATGTACTTTGACTTCGTCTTATTTGGCCTTTTAGTTTTCCTTTCAACAAAATTTTCTATACTTCTGTCTACACGATTACGCCGACCAAAGGACTACAGTTGTTTCTCATTTAAATGGAAATAAACCATCGATTAGTTCCATATTTCCTTAGCACTGCTTTCATTAGATTTAATTAAGGAAACTACTTCCCATGTTAATGTTACAGAAATACGAAAGCACTGGTTATATCATGTTAACAAAAATAGTTTTCTTTTTTTCCTTTTTTTTTTTTTTTTTTACCAGAAACAACTTGTAATGATTTCGATTGCAAGTGTTTTTCTCTGGCAGGTGCAAATGAACTACGGTATTTTTGGTTTTCCATTTAAATAATAAAATACATCTAATTAACACCTTCTATGGTATACTGAGAGCAAAATGAACAAAATTAAAATCACGTTTCAGTCCAAACGGAAAAAACGCCAGAGAAGGAGAAAAATACTGGTTTAATGGAAGACATACGTTGCTATAATTGTCGGCTTTAAGATCCCGCCAAGTAAGCTAATGGTTCCATTAAGATGCCTTTAATTCTCCAATTTACTTTCCGTTCCATTACTTTTCAAGGCAACGTAGTTTAGAAATTAAACATCAGGTCAAAACACTGAATAATATATACTGACGCAAGAAGGAACACGTACGACTCACTTCTGAGAGGAACATGGAGCTTAATATTTTGTTTCCACCGAAAAGTAATACGTAAAATGAACACCGACGGAAATGATGACATGGATGAGAAAAGTTTAAATATTGGATATCAAACTTAATTACTCCGGTGTGACAATTTGTGCTCAATATTGCAATCTTTTATTGACGCCACAGGATTAGAAGGCGACACTGAAAACTGTGAGCTATCTCAAGTTGCATGATTATCGAGCAATGATATCGTAAAAGGTACATCTCCAATCACAGCCAGCCATAGTTATTCGCCAACAATTCATATCCTGAAATTTTCGTGATCGTGTTGACAAGAGACAGTTTGACACAGTAGCTATAGAATTGAGTAGCACCAGCTATGGATAACACTCCGCCTATCTCCAATGGATCGGTGAATTCTACCGAAAATGAGTTCCTATCAAGATATGGCATCTTCACTGTTTCATCCATTGTCAAGCTCCTGATGTGTGTCATGGTGGCAGTTGTGTCTTTGGTTGGCAACATCATCGTCGTGTTTGTGGTTTTCACGACTAAGAAAATGCAGACAAACACTTACTTGCTTATAGTGAACATGAGTTTCAGTGATTTACTGTACACCGTTATCGCTATTCCGCCGCTAGTCACTGGGATTCTAGGACACCCTTTTTCCGTTCACGGTCATTTGGGGACGTTCATATGCAAATTTATGAACGGGATGGCTTTTGGCCTGATCGCCAGTTCCGTCTTGACGTTAGCAGCCATTGCTTATGATCGCTTTTTTGCGATCGTATTTCCACTAAGGAAACTGAAGATTCAAACTTATCTCAAAAGGATAATTGTTTCAATCTGGATTTGCTCTACTTTGGTCATGTCGCCGATGTTGTACGCAATGCGTCTGTACGAAGATAACAATACCTCATACTGCTACGAAGACTGGTCGCCATATTTTGACACGGACAAGGCGTCACAGACATACACCGTTGCATTATTTATAGTTATTTACCTGATTCCATTCATAACCATGTTAATATTATACTCCTTTATTTCTCATTTCCTATGGTTCCGTAAAATCCCTGGCAATGGTAATGAAACTACTAAGCGGCGTGTAATAACCAGTCGACGCAAAGTGATTCGAATGCTTATAACCATCGTGTTGTGTTTCATTTTGTGCTGGCTTCCTCTACAAATAGTAACTTTTTCAGTTTACTTTGGCAATGTTGAACTGCCTTACGATTTTTTCTTTGTCAGTGAGTTCCTGATAAGAGCAAACGGGGCTATTAATCCCATGATATATGCCACATTTAACGAAAATTTTCGAAGTGGGTTCAAACGATTTCTTTGCTGTAAGGCCAACAACCAATCTGCAGCACGAACAAATTTGCTTTCTCTCACGAGCTCCAAACATTCAAACCACAACAATGTAAAGAGAAAGTTATTACATAACGAAACAAAAATTTAGTTTGGCGTAAATAATTCATAGTAAGAAAAAATTGCGAGATAAAAATCCGACTGAGTAGAAGGAAAAAGCTAATTACAAGGGAAACTTCAAGTACTGATTTCAAAATGTTGATCGTACAGTAATATAAATGAGAACGTCAATTTAAATATGAAAGCTACAAGAAATAACATGTAGTCACCCGTTAAGTTTTGCTGTTTATTAAGTTGGTTGCTGTGCTAATAATTAAACTGTTTAGCTTTAAGGTAGTCCAATTTAATATCACTTCAACATAATGAAAAAAGCTAGAACTGCATTCACTTTTCTGGCATGAGTCCAACCTCTCTTTACGCAAACTTTCATAATACGTACACCTCTACGTTACAAAACAGTTCACTTGGTCCGAAGAACCCACACTTTTCCCCTCTATGGATGGACATCTCTAATACGGATACTAAGTTTACACCTTGTTTCAACTCTCCCAGCTAACAAAATAAAATAATAAAGAGAGCTCAAATTTCGCAACAAAATAGCATATTTTTCCAGTTTTACATTTCAATAACAAACTCATATTGGTCTTGATCAATTCAGTAAATGGAAATGATTGTTCGTGTTTCCTTGCTGAAGATTAAAAACATGTACGCGCTCCTTGTATTTAATTCCAATTACTTGAGACATGCAAACCACAGAGTGAAATACTTCGATTTACATCAAATAACGGACACTAGTAATAACTTGAAATTAAAAAAAAAAAACTAATAAGTAGTTAATTATTGCAGCTTATGTAATCCTAAATTTCATATCAAATTTAAATGTTAAGGGGAAAGTGGGTGATTAATTGACAAACCTTTCATACAGTGACGCAGGCAGTTGTATTCGCAGCAAAAGATTAAATATAAATTTAAAGAAATTGCGAGTCCACACACACCTAGAAACGCAAACTTAAAGTTAAGATCTTGAGCTGTGTATCGCCCTGTTGTACACACTTTTTTTAGTTAAGTAAAACTGGCTTACTTTGGTTTGAAGTTTTACATTGAAAAAAATCCCAAATAATGAGAAAAAACCAAAAACAAAAACAAACAAACAAAACAAAACAAAACAAAAACAAAAGTGCATATTCTTTTCAGTGGTCTCCATACATTTCTTATAGCCCTAGTTGGGAGAATTCGACTGCACAACAGGATAACTCGAATCCTCCTATTTATCGTCAAAATTTTCTTAACTTCGAGGTTTGTTCGGCATTCCACTGAACTCAGCTCAACTCAAACGCGTGACATGTAATAGATCATGGCTACCTTAACTTTAAATCTTCTTCTTTTGGTTTCTTAGGCCAATTACTAAACAAAAACACTGAAGGTTCTTCGATCCGGGAATGTCAAGAATTGAACTGGGTTTAAACCGATAAAATTCGCCCCCAAATCATCTAGAGAAAACGTTTTCCTATTGGCGTATCGTCCCACCGGTCATCCTTAGAAGAAACTCCTTGATCAAACAAGCCCAAGGATACAGTAGGATACATAGGATAACCATACAACATGTTTCTGTGGTTCCACGTGATTAAATGCAACAACGGTGACTTATCTTTCGAGTAAATTGGTCTCTAAGCACAAAACAAATTGTTCCATTAGTAGTAAATTACACGTTTAATGCGTCATTAATGAGCTTATTAATTCCTGTTGTCAAAAGAAACCGTCATCAAACTTAGGCACTGCCTGTCAACGTAACTAATGATTTAAAGCCGGTCACCTTTGTCATTTTTTGACTGATTCAGTGATCGGCGACGCAGTCCCGTAAATCAGAGAAAGGTAACAAAAAGCCAAAAGTCCTGATTGAATTAAATTGCTTACATTAACAAGACTAACAACAGCTCACTAGTTTGTAGCAATCAATCTGAAGAAGAGTGCCAGGAGCAAGAATGCTAGATTGACCGCTCGCTTGACCCCGAGGCTCTCATTAATAAGTCTGGCCATCTGCATGAGTTTGTTAATTTCCAGATCTCGGATCTTAGTTCATTTCTTGTTGTAAACTTCTTGAAATGAACATCATCTTCACCAATAAGAGTCGTAGATTTAGTCTTAAAAGATTCTATCGTGCTGCTTTCAGGGACCTGTTTTCAGGAGCTGACTGCTTTGAGCCTTCCTATGTAATTCCTTTTTTTTTTTTAATATTTAAGTAGGCTAGCACATTGTGCAAATCTAAAAAAGCACACACATCCACGCGGTGTGTATGAACAAGCAGAATAAACTTATTCGACAACACACTACACATGTCATGCATCAGCGAATGTAAAATCTAGTAAGTCTTGCTTTTTCTCTGAAATTTAAATCACTACTGTCGATGCCATACCCTTTTACTTTTCCATTGATGCAGTATAGACACGTGTAGACAAAGCTGGCTGTAGTTTTCAGTCCAGGAGGTATTAGTATTTTGAATTATGCAAAATGTGAAAGATTCAATTATTAAAGCGTGCAGACAAAAACTTGTCGACTGACTACCTAGTCAATATAACTTCGCAACGTTTATACGAAAATGTAATTTTATACCCTCTCAGTCCTGGTTTCAAAATGGGGAAATTCACTCTAAAAACTGTGATTGCCGCGTTTATGTTGCTTCGAAGAATATCATGGTATAACATTTAAGGCGATGTCTCTTTCAACTGTTGAGGAAAATTGTCTACGGCTGTCTGCTTTACAGTTTGCCTTCAGTTTTCATGAAAACTGTTAAAGATTCAATCATGGGGTAATTGATTCTCAGTTTATTTGTGATACCACTTTTCATTTGTGCTTGTGTATGTATTTGTGTCTAAGTTAAAGTGTGCGTTGAAAAAATACGATCCAGAGCTAACCAGCACATTAGAAACGCCTGGAACAAAGTCGCGGGAAGCAGTAGCTACAATGAAACACTTGTAACAATGAAAACCCACATCATGAAGCTAAGGAAACGGGCTAGAATTTGACGTCATAGCCAACAGGTTACTAACAGAGATATGTAGCGTAAGGAGCAAAGTCAGTAAACAGTGGTTTGAAAGCAACAATATGTTAATATGGAGCATTTTAATTTTTTTTTGTTGTGTCCCCAATTAGTTGTGAAAACTAAATACATTTACACATTAATAAAGCTTTTACTTACTTTACATGATCTGACCAAGCTCGAAGATGCTCCTGTATATTGCTTTGTTTAATTTAGTCGTTATTCGACAGTAAAATACCGAGACTCCTTCACGAGTTTACATTCATTTTAATTTTCTCAGAGCACTTTATTTTGAATAATGACCAAGAACAAAGAAGTGACAACTTTGAGTTTAACGTGACTGAATAATGATTGTGTGCGATATTGAGTTCTGGTCCCGGTCTAGTGGTCAATCCGTAAACAATGCTTAACCCGTTTACCCATCACATGCACGCCATCAGGTGAAATTGTGTTTCTCATCTTGACGAAACAGTACGTATTCCAAACGAGAAACAATTTGAATTTGGCTCAGAAAACAAGGGTGCCTTTTTTCACCAATCACATCCGAAGAGGATGGCAGCTATATCCGCATTCTACCTCTAAGCGTTGAACATTCAACGGTTTATATCTCGAGAGTAAATTTTCAAACTTTGCAAGCACAACGGTCAACCGAAATTCAGAGAAGAAGACCAACTAACTTGAATAAGCGAGTAAAAATAGGAGAATATTTGTACAGACGGTAAGGTAACTAACAAAATGAGATGACTTGTACTGTTGGGTTGCTGCTGCCTGAAGAGTATTAGATCATCGATTAAATTAAGCATAGGACAAAAGAGAAGTTTTAACGCAAAGTCACGAGTCGAAGTTTCTGTCGTTTGAGGAAATGATAGCTACAGCAGTACTAATTGACCAAGTGGATGTGATTTAAATTTGAAAGCTACAAGAAATAACATGTAGTCACCCGTTAAGTTTTGCTGTTTATTAAGTTGGTTGCTATGTTAATAAACTGTTTAGCTTATAGATAGTAATCCAATTTGATATCACTTCAACATAATGAAAAAAGCTAGAATTGAATTCACTTTTCTGGCGTGAGTCAAACCTCTCTTTACGGGCAATTTCATAATACGCACACCTCTATGTTACAAAACAGTTCACGTGGTCCCGAAGAACCCAGAACCGGTACACTTTTCCCCGCTATGGTATGGACATCTCTAATACGAGTACTAAGTCTACACCTTGTTTCAACTCTCCTAGCTAACAAAATAAAATAATAAAGAGAGCTCAAGATTCACGACAGAATAGCTCTACCTCGATCTTTTCGAGTTTCACATTCCAATAACAAACATAATATTGATCAGTTCAGTAAATGGAAATAGTTGCTCGTTTTTCCTTGAAGATTCAAATAGAATAGTAATAGATCGTGATAGATCATAGTAATAGAACATAGCTACCTTAATTTTAAATCTTCTTCTTTTGATTTCCTAGGCCAATTACTAAACAAAAACACTGAAGGTTCTTCGCTCCGGGAATGTCAAGAATTGAACTATGTTTAAACCGATAAAATTCGTCCTTAAATCATCTATAGAAAGCGTTTTCCTATTAGCGTATGGTCCCACCAGTCGTCTTTAGAAGAAACTCCTTGATCAAACAAGTCCAAGGATACAATAGGATACATAGGATAACCATACAACATGTTTCTGTGGTTCCACGTGATTAAATGCAACAACGGTTACCTATCTTTCGAGTAAATTGGTCGCTAAGCACAACACAAACTGTTCCATTAGTAGTAAATTGCACGTTTAATGCGTCATTAATGAGCTTATCAATTCCTGTTGTCAATAGAAACTGTCATCAGACTTAGGCACTGCCTGTCAACGTAACTAATGATTTAAAGCCGGCTACCTTTGTCAGTCTTTGACTGATTCAGTGATCGGCGACGCAGTCCCGTAAATCAGAGAAAGATAAGAAAAAGTCAGAAGTCCTGATTGAATTAAATTGCTTACATTAACAAGACTAACAACAGCTCACTAGTTTGTAGCAATCAGTCTGAAGAAGAGTGCCAGGAGCAAGAATGCTAGATTGACCGCTCGCTTGACCCCGAGGCTCTCATTAATAAGTCTGGCCATCTGCATGAGTTTGTAAATTTCCAGATCTCGGATCTTAGTTCATTTCTTGTTGTAAACTTCTTAAAATGAACACCATCCTTACCAATAAGAGTCGTAGATTTAGTCTTAAAAGATTCTATCGTGCTGCTTTCAGGGACCTGTTTTCAGGAACTGACTGCTTTGAGCCTTCCTATGTAGTTTTGTTTTTTTTTTTTTCATGTCGTGCATTAGCGAATGTAAAATATAGTAAGTCTTGCTTTTTCTTTGAAATTTAAATCACTACTGTCGATGCCATACCCTTTCACTTCTCCATTGATGCAGTGTAGACACGTGTAGATAAAGCTGTTTGTAGTTTTCAGTTCTGGAGGTATTAGTATTTTGAATTATGCAAAATGTGAAAGATTCAATTATTAAAGCGTGCAGACAAAAACTTGTCGACTGACTACCTAGTCAATATAACTTCGCAACGTTTATACGAAAATGTAATTTTATACCCTCTCAGTCCTGGTTTCAAAATGGGGAAATTCACTCTAAAAACTGTGATTGCCGCGTTTTATGTTGCTTCGAAGAATATCATGGTATAACATTTAAGGCGATGTCTCTTTCAACTGTTGAGGAAAATTGTCCACGGCTGTCTGCTTTACAGTTTGCCTTCAGTTTTCATGAAAACTGTTAAAGATTCAATCATGGGGTAATTGATTCTCAGTTTATTTGTGATACCACTTTTCATTTGTGCTTGTGTATGTATTTGTGTCTAAGTTAAAGTGTAGCGTTGAAAAAATACGATCCAGAGCTAACCAACACATTAGAAACGCCTGGAGCAAAGTCGCGGGAAGCAGTAGCTACAATGAAACACTTATAACAATAAAAACCCACATCATGAAGCTAAGGAAACGGGCTAGAATTTGACGTCATAGCCAACAGGTTACTGATAGACATATGTAGTCTAAGGAGCAAAGTCAGTAAACAGTGGTTTGAAAGCAACAATATGTTAACATGGAGCATGATCTGATCTAGTTCTTGTGGAGAATTCTGTTTTATTTAGTCGTTATTTGACAGTAAAATACCGAGACCCCTTCACGAGTTTATATTAATTTTAATTTTCTCAGAGCACTTTATTTTGAATAATGACCAAGAACAAAGAAGTGACAACTTTGAGTTTAACGTGACTGAATAATGATTG
The DNA here is from genome assembly GCF_042242905.1 of Orbicella faveolata. Classification (NCBI taxonomy): domain Eukaryota; kingdom Metazoa; phylum Cnidaria; class Anthozoa; order Scleractinia; family Merulinidae; genus Orbicella; species Orbicella faveolata. The sequence goes on along the minus strand of NW_028301578.1, from coordinate 15,679,111 downwards.
TGCGCGATATTGAGTTCTGGTCCCGGTCTAGTGGTCAATCCGTAAACAATGCTTAACCCGTTTACTCATCACATGCCATCAGGTGAAATTGTGTTTCTCATCTTGACAAAACAGTACGTATTCCAAACGAGAAACAATTTGTATTTGGCTCAGAAAACAAGGGTGCCTTTTTTCACCAATCACATCCGAAGAGGATGGCAGCTATATCTGCATTCTACCTCTAGGCGTTGAACATTTAACTGTTTATGCCTCGAGAGTAAAATTTCAAACTTTGTAAGCACAACGGTCAACCGAAATTCGGAGAAGAAGACGAACTTGAATAAGCGAGGAAAATAGGAGAATATTTGTACAGACAGTAAGGTAACTATCACAATGAAATGACTTGTATTGTTGGGTTGTTGCTGCCTGAAGAGTATTAGATAATCGATTGAATTAAGCATAGGGCAAAAGTGAAGTTTTAACGCGATGTCACGAGTCTAAGTTTCTGTCATTAAAGGAAATTATAGCTACAGCAGTGCTAATTGATCAAGTGGATGTGATGTGGTATAAAGAAAGTTCACACAAGAGTCAGTCGGGGAGACAGTGAATTTGATTTTATCGAGTCGGCAGCCAGAGTACTTGACAACATGGCGCCAAGTTTTTCTTGCAAATACTGACTGCTGCTTATATAAGAATAAGGAACTTTTCGCGTCCCCAATATTTCTTCTCTCAAACATTTTTTAATTCGCCGTTAACGCTAGAAATTCAGTTTCTTTTGCCAACGATGCAAAACAATTGTATGAGAACATCTGCACGCGGGCCCTGCAAATCTTATCGTGAGAATCAGCATGAACTTTCTAGATATTATTCAGTTGCATGACAGTTAAACAATAAGTCACCCAGCAATGAATTCATTGTGAAGCGCGCAAGCAACCGTTCAAGAAAGTAAACATGACGTCTGTCTTATGCTTCGAAGAATGTTAATTTTCTTTCGTCGACAAGGAAACTTTAATTGCTTTTATATTGCAAAAAGAAAGTTAATTTGTAGATATGCCTTGCGCTTGCTGCGCCTTTTCTTAGTTTACACTCGGTTTGTTTCTTTCACATGCCTTTAAAGTCATCATGAACGAATGAATAGCACAATTTTTCAAAACTTGGCAATGAAAATTTATTTCTACAGGAGATGGATAACTTTGACAGTCGTCAGGATATTCGTGGACGTGGAACAAGCCTTAGTTCTATAATGGAGTTCAGTACTCCAGAAAGTGATTTCTCTCTTCCATTCGAGGATAACTTGGCTCATCTACTTGATGGCTATTTGACTAATGAGAACAGAGTGTTCGATAACAACGCAAGTAGAAACGCTGGAAGACTGGATTCTATAGAAGATGTCATCAAGGAACTGAAGAAATTAAAGATAAACAAGCTTCGACAATGTCAACAGGAAGAACAGGAAGAGATTCGGTCGTTGACACCACTCCACGTTGCAGCGGCGATGGGTGATGCACCCGCCGTTCGAAGGCTGGTGATTGAAAGTGACTGTGATGTAAATGCAGCTTCAGTCGGACAGCGGACACCTCTAATGATGGCATGCTCCTCAGGCCATTCGGATACCATTCGTGCTTTGGTTCATCTAGGTGCAAACGTGAACGCAAGCAGTGAAAGTGGAATGACACCTTTGATGTTTGCCTCTGTAAATGACGATAACAACGCAATTCGTCTTCTTGCTAAAAGAGGGGCGAGAGCTAATCAGAAAAGCCTCATGGGTCAGACAGCTTTGCATTATTCTGCATCTAATGGTAGTGCAAACGCTGTACGGGAGCTTTTAAAGCGAGGAAGTGATCTGGAGACGAGGACAAACGAGGGATGTTCACCACTGCATTTAGCAGTTTTAAATGGACAACAAAACACGTTTGAAGAATTAGTGGAAAGTGGGAGTGATCTCGAGGCAAGAGACCAGTATGGATACACACCGATGCATTATTCGGTTTTCTCTGGAAAGGCTCACATAGCAAAGTCTCTTCTTAGCAAGCAAGCAGACGTCAATGCAAAAGACAACAATGACTTTGCTCCGATACATTTTGCAGCACAGACAAACTGCCTTGAAGTCGGTAAGGAACTCATAAAACATGGGACCAAAGTAAATGCTCAGGCCAAGGATGGGATCACGCCTTTGATGATTGCAGCATATCATGATAACGTTCAAGTCGGAAGTTTGCTTGTAAGCCATGGTGCAAAACGTAATGCAAAGCAGCACACTGGGAAAACAGCTCTCCATTTTGCCGCACTTAAGGGTAATACCATGTCCATCAAGTTTCTCATCGATAAGGGTGCCGATGTTGATGCAGCGGACAAAAGTGGTAACACACCATTGCATCGCGCAGCTCAGCATGGGCAACAAGAAACTCTTAAGTTACTCCTGCATGCAGGTTGTATGGCAAATGAGAGGAATAATAAAAAGTTGACACCGCTGATGATTGCTTCAAATAACGGCCAACTGAAATGCTGCAAATATCTCCTTAAGGCTGGTGCAGATTTACATCTGTGTCACCAGGCAACTGGAACTACCTGTCTGCATTTTGCATCCGAAAGAGGTCATTCCCAAGTTGTTAATTTCCTGTTCGAAAATGGCGCTGATGCATCTGCAAAAGACAAATGGGGCCTCACCGCACTGCACAGGGCTTCCAAAAATGGACGCCTGGAAACAGTCGAATGTTTGGTGTTAGGCGGAAGCGATCTGAACTGTAAAGACAATTGGGGTTACACGCCGTTGCATCGCTCATCCGAAAATGGTCATGCAAGCACAACGACATTTCTTGTCAATCACGGGTCTGTGGTCTCTGCTACTGACAAATGGCACTTTACGCCGCTTCATCGAGGCGCTGGTAATGGTCACGTCAACGTTGTGCGAATCTTGTTACTATACGACAGCGAAATACAAGCGAAAGATCTTTGGGGATACACCCCGCTTCATCGTGCTGCAGAAAGAGGACATACAGATACCGCCAGAGTTTTAATTAGAAGCGGAAGTGACGTTCGTGCCATTGATTTTCAAGGTTTCACTCCACTACACAGGGCTGCACAGAATGGGCACAAAGAAACTGCCCAACTTCTTCTTCAAGAGGGAAGTGATATTAAAGCCAGGACACACGTTTTAATGTTGTCCTCGAGTGTGAAAGCTTCACCAGCTTGCTCGACAATTGACGGCGTCCCCAATGAAGGTTACAATAAAAACGGTCATACGTCGCTCCATTTAGCTTCACAGAACGGACATATGGAAACAATCGAATTACTACTGAGAGATGGTGCTGATCTCCATGCTCTTGATTACTGGAACTACTCTCCATTACATAGAGCATCTGAAAATGGTCACACTTCTGTTGTGGAATATTTGGTTCTACAAGGAAGCAACATTCACCACAGAGACAAATGGGCAAACACTGCTCTACATCGAGCGGCACAAAATGGACATACAAGTACTGTTGAATTATTGCTGGCCCATGGCGCAAATTCACACACAGCGGACCAAACAGGGCTTACAGCCCTACATTGTGCTGCCAAATTTGGCCACAGAAACACAGTTCAAGCTCTGATAGTGCACGGAGGGAGTAACATTCACACTAAAGATCAATGGGGAGATACACCTTTGCACCGTGCTGCTCAGAATGGCCACACTGAGGTCGTACAATATCTTATTCGGCAAGGAAGTGACTTGAATGCGTTGAATAAGGAGAAAGCGACTTCACTGATACTCAGCGCGTACGGGGGCTTCGTAGATACTTGTCGTGTTTTGATTGACAATGGCAGCACCATCAATGATGCAATGAACAAAGGACACACAGCTCTTCATCTCGCTGCCCAAAATGGCCACCCGGACACATGCAAACTTTTAGCAACAAACGGAGGAGATGTACATGCTAAAGATTTTTGGGGATACACACCGTTACATAGAGCTGCTCACAACAACCATAAGGACGCGATCGAGGCTTTGTTGACGCACGGTAGTGATGTTACATCAGCTGATAAGTTTGAGTTTACTGCCCTACAACGCGCGGCGCAAAGAGGTCATAGAGAGTCCATGGAACTTCTTACATCACATGCAGTTGTTAAGATGAGGAGGTACAGCTCCTTTGACCCTCCTAAAGACAGACATGTTCACTTTGAGAAAGCGGATTCGGACTGTAACACTTGCCGTATGATGGGTCTCTATACAATCCCAGAAGTCACTGATGAGGAACAGTCTCGTGGAAGGATCAACCGACATAGATTTCAAACAATGTAGTGTTATTATCGCTGAACACTTCAGAAATTATTCACAGTAAAAACTAGACTGCTACGCGTGAACGTAAAAGATAAATACCAAGCAATTCATTGAAAGTCGTTTCCTGAACTGGACACGTGATAGAAAAACGCTATGTATTAATCAAATGGGAGTGCGGTTAATTACATCAAAATTGCCTATTAATTTATACATTAGTATTGTCTCTTTTTGTACTTTACCATTTCAATAAATCAAATAAAAAGCTTCACAGCTGTGAGGTATCATGAAGCAAGTCGCAGTCTAGGAACAGCTTTGAAAGTAGCTTTTAGCTTATTCTTAAAACTTAAACAATCATTTGGAAGCAAACTTTCTTCGATCTAAAAGAGATTACAACTTCGGAGGGGTTCTAGTAAGACTGACCGCCAATAATAAAACTGGCCACCACTGTTCTACATTGAAGTTAGAATGTCTTAATTGGGAAAGCAACAACAAAGAAAAAACGATCTCCAAGTTATACTGACAAATTGTAAATAAACAGCGGGTTAATCCCAGCGCTCTGGGAACTATATACAAATGGCAATGTCTAGGGAGTGGAGTTGACAGGGAGGTTGAACGGCACAAGGCACTACCTAAAAAGAAGTGGTGGGTGGGGAGGCGGCGGCTGAGGGAGGGGGGGGGAGGGTCAGGGAAAGCACGAGTTGGTGGGACAGGATACACGATATACTAATGACATTACACGAATACGTCTGCTAACCGAGTTTTGTTGGACGATGGCAAGATCATTATCCGATCATTATCTCCGCACTATCTTTTCTCTTCATTTGCACACAAGGCTGTCGGGACGAAAATGTGACCGAAGAATTACTTTTGATGTACATGCTCGCTAGGCTGGCCAGTAATAAGTCCATAAGAGACTTCTAACTTTCCTTTTAATAATATGTAATGTTTATAAACAGTTTTCTGTTAATTAACAACGTGAATTGAAAAAAAAAAACGTATGCAAGACTTCTGCACTAACAAAATAAATTTTATAATCTGCGAACGAAATTCCCCTGTAGTTTCACATTAAAGAAGGAACACTTACTTATGCCTTTTGGGAATTCATTAGCGAACAAGTAATTGCCATTTGTCTCCACGCGACAGAGGAGCTGGTTTGCTGTATGAATCATCACAGGCCAAGATTGACGTCTTCAGGTTTATATGATATTTTCCCTCCCAGAATATCGGGTCGTTATAGACTCGAAAAATTCCTTTGTTTTTGTAAGAACCCCACCTGTCGCATCCGCTACCATTCCTATTATTACCCCACTTATCACAGTTAGCGGCTAGGAATGAATTATCGTCAGCGAGTGTTACGAAAGAACCACACGCTCTAGGCTGGATACTAGGATCTTCCGTGAGATAGTGAACGGCTCGCTCTCCATTTGGGTCATTCTTGGTCATTATATGGAAAGTCCTCCCTGTGGATTCTTTTCGGCAAAAGTAACGGATCTGTGTGAACTTCACGAGTCTTTTCAATTGGAGTATTGCAGGGACGTCAATACGTATGATCCCACTGCTGTAGTTTGTGATCATTCTGAAGTTTTTCGCTCTGATCATGGGTGGAAACGACGTCGAGTTCTTAACCACAGTTTGTGCTAACAGAGTCCATCCGCCTATAAAAGCAGGTTAAACTTTTCATTGATTGTTACCATGAACGAGTCAAGTCATAATCGTAATAACATAGACATAACATCGCACTAAACATATTATAACAAAACTATTACGTCCGTTTTATGTCACGAATGTGATGCAGTGTATTTTAAACAAAAGTGATAATGATAACGACGACAATGATGATTATGATTATGATGAAAATAAAGATGATGGCATAAGATTAGACAAGAGAAACAAAAGAAGAGCTAGTTCAAAAGCTAAGCGAGTGGATCAAAACGTGAGAGGACAAACTAAGTGCAATGCATTAGGACTGGTCCATCCTTGCATACGGAGGCTGCACTCGCAGTACGAGCGGCAGTCAAAACTGAGCTGTTCTACCGAAACGACACAATAATAGCCCTTTTTTCGCAGCTAACAAAAGTGACGACAATACTAAAGTTGCTTTAGCCTCTAGTGATTGTTGACTTGAGAATTCCGGGTTTACTTTGACAAGGAACAGGATGTTCTGTTCAAAATAACACAACTATTATCCTACCTAGCGACACTCGGCGAACTAAGAGCGAGTTGCCTTTCCGAACGCTGGCGACCCATTTTTGGCGCCAAATTAGAGGCTTGGAGAGACAAAATGTTTCATATTTTTATCTTTTCACAATCTGATATGGTTTTTGAAATTGTAAATCCCTTTTCGTGAATATAATGTCATCTCCAGTGAGAAAAGTTGTCTGATTTCAATGCCTTTCCTGTTAACTAACTTTGACGTCGGGACAGTAAAGTTTTTCCCGCCTCTGAATCCTGATTGGTCAATTCAAATTTCAAACGTGCCAGTCGTATGCAAGGATCAAAATTGCGTTTTACTTTGCGCTTTATTAAAGTAGCGATTAAGGGATTTATCTAACCTCCGTCTGTTGTCATATCACAGAATACCGTAAATGGATTGTTGGAGTCGGTAGGATCAATCCAGTAGACACCGCTTGCTGAATCCTTGTTGGAGTCACTTATATCTTTGCAGGACAAACCAGGGAGGTCTTTGTCCATACCTACATGGGCTATAAAGCGTAGTTATGAAAGAGTAATTCTAAGTAATCAGATCAACAAACAATTTCAGAGGGAATTTCACTTTGCTCAAATATCTATTTTTCAGCATTGTCTGACTTAATGAATGAAAGCAAACAAATTTATTGTGCGGAAATAGATCAACTTTGGTTGCGTGGATTTAATAAAAATGACAACAAAAACCGCTCAGGAGTGAGCATTTTTGTAGAAGTTAACCAACTCACCATGGTTTGGGAATGTCAAAGTGCTGTGATATTGTTTGCCTGATGTGTTTAATTTTGTGGCGTGTTCTTTAAATTGGCTTTAAAAATTATCATATATTAAATATCTCCATCTCTTACTGACCTCTAAAAGGATTGTCTACGTATACGCTCCCTTCCAGTTGAACGAACTTGTCCGGTTTCTCGCTTTTAGTCCTGTTACTGATCTCACATATAGACGTCTCCAAGTTGTAATTTAAACTTCGGCAATCGAGTTTTGTTTTGCACGTTTGAAAACAGCTCCAAATGCTGTTTTCTTTGTCACTTGAAATTACGTGTCCTACGAGTCTGTGATCTTTTTGAGAGTCCGTTCTTATGCACCCTTGAGCTAAGCTCGTTGCGTAACATACGAGGAACCAAACGCCGCTGATAAGATACAATGCCATTTGGAAAAAGTACTAATTAATCCGTCTCTGAAATTAAGAAAAAAATTAATATGAAAATAATATCCTCAATGTGTCCATTATCGGAATCAAAATCTGGGAATCATGCATTCTAAGTTACATTTGTAGAAACCAACTAAATAAATCTTCTCTATAGCCTTACATAAACAGGGGAGGAATTGCTACATGGAGGAGCTCGTGAAAGAGATTCGACCACCACTGACCCTTAAAATGAATGAACACAATATATTTCCCAACCGAAGTCACCCATGAACAAGACTCACTAAACAATCAGCTATTCCTCTTCCTCTCCGAAAATTAACAAGAGCAATGATCTATATTACATTGGTTGTTTAAAACCTACCACAAAGTGCATTGAAATACGCATTTTTTGCCTTTTTTTCTTTTTGGACCTTAGCACAATTTTTTAGCAGCAGTTTGCCTTGAGTTTTGGTCACGGTTTGGTTAATTTATATCAGCCGAAACCACACGATTAAAGAAATACAAAGCAACAAATCTTACCATATATATTGACTAGACGGAGTGTCTTGATAGATCTTCTTATTGCAGACGCCATTATCAGTTTTCTTTTTCTAAACAGCAGCAATAGAAAACCGATCTCTAAGACGTCAGTTACACACTTATGGCCTTTGTCCGGAAATGAAAATCTAACTTTGATTATACTAAGTGGTGGAGTGTTGTTTTTTACTGTTTGAAAATTGTCAAGATCTGTCAAAATATGTAATTAGAAATAACCTCGTAGTTAGAAAAGTACACAAATCACAATTGAGCTAAGACATTTCTAATTTAGTTTCCGCATAATTATTCAAAGAGCCCGCTAGGGTAACTGGTGCTACGTTTTTCCCATCAGGCAGAGTGATCCTTTGTTCAGCTCTCTCTTGACAGGGCAAGAAATATTACAAGTGCATCGCAGGTCAGCTCCCAGCACTTTGATGATTCGATCAACCATTTCCTAATTGTATCCGTATTCATTTATACATGCAATTGTTTAAATTTGTTTTTCCATTTGAATTTTTTTCAAACCAGTTCGATCACTATTTCGCTTTGTTATTGGTTATACTTATATTTGCACACGCTAGATAACATAGAAACTAAAAAAAATAGAGGTTTTTTTGGATAAAAAATGAACCCCTACAATTATTTGAAAGCGTCACTTTTTCTGACCCGTCAAGAAAACGTGTCCAAGCCATTCAATGAAATGAAAGGTTATAATAAGAGGACAAAGAAACCATACAACCCGCAAATAAAAATAATTGTGATAGCAACCATTGTTAACATAACGAGGTGAATTAAATTACTACGTCCGTAGTCGTAACACTTCAACCTCCCTCTGTAAACGAATTTTTTCTTTGCATATATCATGTATAGGGAAACTGATATTTTTTTAATATCAAAGTATAAGTTATAAATTTAATTTTTAATTAATAAAACGTAATGATGATCATGTTGTGAGAAAGAGCGTGAGAGAAGTCCATATGCATCTTTACAATAGCACTTCCATAAACTTGATGGTAACCTAGATGTCTTCAGTTTTACAATACTCGATGAAGTGCGATCCTTAACTATGGTAAAGAGAGCCTAGCTCACCTGACAATCATCAAACACAACAGTTGTCAGCAGTTTAATCACCCATTAGTGTTCATTTTAAGTGGATTCCGGAACAATGAAAACTTAAAATGACATTGATAGGGGAGTTGCATTTAAAGCCAAAACTCAGCGTTTTTGCTTTTATAAAAGTGTCAGGACTTAGAATATCAAACCTGATGGAATATTTTGCTTTTTTATGTCGCCGTTAGTCCATTGGATTTCTTCCCCTTTACTTAATGATAGAGGTAAATGAGTATGAACTTAAAATGACAAACTTAAGCTGTTCAGAGGAATTTCCAACCTTCTCACTGATAGTTCTCACCTGTTTAAATAGCATATCTGGCCACATAACAGTTTGTGGCAACCTTCTGGTACTAATGGCTATCTTCCGGACGCCTTCTCTTCGCGAGGCGTCTTACGTGTTCATTGGCTCGTTGGCCGCCGCAGATCTAACTATTGGACTGGTAATGACTCCCAGATACGCTGCGATCGTTGGTCAAAGCATCACTGATGCCGGCCATCCTTTGAACGTGGCGGAACATTATCTCTGGATCCACACTGTGATAACAACTACCTTTAACCTGGCAGGCATAAGTGTCGAGAAATATATCGCTGTAATTCATCCTTTACACTACCCACTGGTAGTGACCACTCGTCGAACCATTGTTGCTGTCATTGCAATTTGGTGCCTGTCGGTGCTGTTTATGTGTGCGCAAGCTTTTATCAATAAGTCACACGATATCGAGACCTACTGGATCGCACATTTTGCCATTGCAATAGCAATTCCTCTAGCCATTAATTCATTTGTTTATTCGATTCGAATGCGAGATTTTCGCACTGCAATAAGAAGAATGTGTAGCTCATCTAACTACAGCAATGACATTAAAATTGTGCACGTTATTGCACGATAATCCAGCTCCCAATCGCATATGGTTCATTGTTACGCATTTTATTAGTTTCCTGATGTAAGTTCTTACATGTTTTCAACCAATAAATGAAAAAAATATCTCTTGGTCAGTGGCCTTCTTTATTGTCCTCAAGAGCCTGATTGACAATTTAAACCTTGGAAGTAAAAATATTATGCGTGATATTGGCTTTCGCTGTACGTGTCTTGGAAAGTGAACACCGAAGTTGTATCTGTTTTAAAAGTAAATACAAAATGTTTACCTTGGTCCCTGTTCATGCATGATGATCAGAAAAAAATTGGATAAATATTTTTTTTCTCGGTTATTAAATTATGCGTTGCAAAACTACAATATTCGGAACGGGTCTGACCAAACGAATATCAAATTTTTATTTTGTAGCGATTGTAATGAATTGCTGTGTTCAGTCAGTATGGTCGTTATTATTTGTTTTATTATCGTATAGTAGTTAATTAACGTATATTATTCGAAATGTGTTTTATTAGTTGAATAAAGAAGACTCATTATCGGTTCCTTCTTCAAAAGTTTAAACTGATATACGTAAACCTTAGAACATAATTAAAGGAACAAACAGTGTTACTAGTCCTCTCTGGATCGGATGCTATTCTATCGCAATTTACCCTAGAAGTTGGCTTTTACTCATGTCTACTCCCGGGCGAGGAGAGGAAGGGTGAGATTGAGTGTCTTGTCGATATAAAACAATGACCCAGTAAAATCAGAGAAAAAAATAATAATTTGCTTCTAATAAATAAACCTAACGGAGCAATGTTCTCTATTTTGACTTGCACCGAGACGATAATGCCTTGCGATTGTTGTCAAAATCTATTCCATTGACTTGAAGGTAGCCTGCGAACGCAGACGTATTTCCGGCTGTCGCTTGTCTCCGCCGAAAATAACAGCTGCGAACCCGAGCCAGGAAACGATTTTTGTGACGTAGGAATTTTAAGTCAACCACAGTTTAGCTCAAGTAGCCCCAGAACTACTGCGCGAGGTATTCGTTGCGAGGAGCATTCGAGTTTCATTCTATCATGGAATCTGATTGGCGAAAGAGAAACAAAAGTCATTACGTCACAGAAATAGTTTCTTGGCTCGGGTTCGCAGACGTTATTTTCGGCGGAGACAAGCAACAGCCGGAAATATGTCTGCGTTCGCAGGCTAACTTGAAGGCGGCAAAGGAGCGAAATCGTCTATGAATCACTTAAAATTCAGAAGACGCAGTTAGTCAAAGCGAGCCGGAAACAGTTAACATATTACCAAAAAAGTGTATCGTTATGAACTCAAAGTTGTCAATCATTAATCTAAAAAGGCGAAATTCAAATTGTTGGGCAAATTAGAATTAGACTAGCAATTAAACTGTTTTAAGCTTTCCATTTGTGTGGAAAAACCGGTTTTTTTGGTGGGAAACCAATAGAAAGGGCCTTTCCAATGGAAATCTTCCGCAAAATCGGGAATACCTTCAGAGACATTACCCTTTTCTCGATTCCACCAGAATAATCACAAAAATACTGCGCCATAACCATTTTGGGATACGCAGTTGTTTCGATAAAAAATCAAATGGAACAGTCCTTTCCACTTGAAGTTTTTCAAGTGTTGTCAAATGAAATACATTCATTCCGCCTCATATTGTGCATCGAAAATTTGTCCTGTTCCATTGTAGGAAATTTCATACAGATTTTTCACGCAAATGGAAAGCGTTTTAGGTTTTTGTAATCCAGAAAGGATTATGTTGCATCAGACCAAGCGATAATAGTGCTATCACTAAAACTCAACTGGTGTAAACGCATAGTGCTTTTATATATTTATTACCTGATTGAAAAAAACAGATATTTTGGTCGAGCTAACTCCTATTGTTTGATGGTCCGGTTAGCTTTTAATTAACCATGTAGATGATTGACAAGAGCCGTTGAAAGTTATATGGTGTAATTTAAGTGCACCATTATCTATTACACTGGTGTACCATGGTCCCCCTACTCTTGATGTCTTGATGTAGTGCCATGGCTGTTTAGAGTCAGTATTAAAAAGTGTGCACAAACTGATACAATGTTAGATGTTATGCAAACATTCGCGATTTCGTGGCCTTGAGGGGAATGTTTAATGCATAGACGTGTGATTAACGGAGGTTTGGTTGTGATATGTATGCGTGGAAGGTGGTTCCTTCCTGAGAGTGAGGCGGGTTCTGAGTGGAAGAGGTTTTTGGAATAGGTATAACTCAAAGATCGTTTGTGATATAGCTCCATGTATAAATGAATTCTATTTTGCATGAAATCAACAACATCAGATATCACTAGTCTATGAGGCTTTTGATTTGATATTGGTTTTACTCTTAGACAACTTTATATTACTAATTGAACTTGGCTAATTTTTGGAAATTATATAATCCTAATTTAAGCAAACTTTTAACTCTCGGGTAGGTTTTAAATTATATATAGAAGGATTGCTTTGCTCAAAGATTTGACGGTTGCAAATGTATCAGTCTAAATAGTTACTATCGAATTGAAAACATTTTTCTAGTACGGTAGCAGACTAGGTTTTTCGATCGCAAAACGCAACAATAACACGTGGGATTTGAATTCTGAATCATTTATTTGCAACTAAATTTTAAATGTACTTTAAGCTAAAAAAAGTCAAAAATTTAATCGAAACAATAAAGTAAAAACGGTTATAATATTTTTCCGAGGTTCGTGAGTGAAAAGGTATAAAACAACCTGCCACGTTTGCTTGAGTTTTAAAACAACGGAAAATTAACTTGCCTGAGGGTTCCGAGAAAATGCGTTCCTGCTAACTGTTTCGCCTCGAGATGTACAAAGCTTCCCTAAGCCGTATATTGAATACACGCGCATGGAAAATTATCAATAGATCAGAAAAGACAACATTAAACATAACCTAACGAAAATGTTTTAACGTTCATATCACGATAAAAAATGTGACCAACAAAATTACAGTTCAAAGTTAGAGAAATAATTACGACCATGTATATAATTAATATATGAAAAATCTCTTACAAAATCACAGCCCAAGGACTGATTCATTACAGTAAATTGCAACTGAACACGTTACCAAAGAGAGAAGAAAATTAATAATGTAAAGCCTAAACATTTTTTTTTTCTGCTTGTCAATCTGAGCAAATATAAAGGATGGAAATCACTCTGATTTAACACTCTGACAGTGATGTGCCTTGAATGAAGTCTATGATATGAAGCTCGCCACAATTTTACCGTTACTTGTGTATATTTTGGCTGGTAAGATTATAATGGTCTTCTTTATTGAACTTAAACTGAAACATAACTTTGGTGCTAGACTCACTAAGCAAAATTGTTATTTCCGTAAGCGTAAATTATGTTGGGGGACTTGTAATAGAATCCACCATGAAATCGATCTTTGCATCTTGACGATAACATCAAGTTTAGTTTTATTATAAATCAACATTTACTAATTAGACACTTCTTTGTAGCAATTGGAGCTTTAAATTGCTTTTTGATGCAATTTTAAAGTTCGTATGCTCGCAGAACTGTATTTAGGAAACGAAAAAAAAACACGTTATCGTTAACAAACCATGGCTCAGTAACGACGGGTAATGTTATACTTTTCCAAGGTAGTTTCTAACGTCAGTTTCAAATTTCGTATTATGGCAGTGTGGTAAATATTTCACTCCATTTGCTGCGTAGAGAAGAAAATGTTGAAATTTTTTTTTTCTTTGTTGACAAAAGTTGAAACTCTTTCAACAAAAAAGTGTACAAATCACGCAAAAATGAAAACGAGAAACATACATATTCCTGAGGATCCTTAAGGTATATTGCTAGATTTTGCGCGCGCAGAAATCGAGAGCAAATAGCCTAGCTGTTTTAGTATAAGTCTACCAGTTGTTCATAAGTGGAAAACAGCGATTCTTTAAATCCTCTTCACGGACACTTCACAAAACGCGAAGATGCAGCCGCCATTTTTTTGACAACCGCACACTGCTAGGCTACTCACTATTTCAGTACAACAGAATAGATAGTGAGTAGCGTAGCCAATCAGAGAACAGCATTCGTTGTAGAACTCTAGCAATATACTTCTACTAATTACATAATATAGGTAATGCTACAAGAGCCTGGGCCGAGAACTTTGGTGCTTGTAAGTATACGGACTTTGTAGCGCAAGCCGTTGGTATCTGCGAGAAGAGATTCTACACGGATTTGGCAAATGATCTGCAAGCGGATTGTCGGTAAGTAAAATTTCACTTCGATTCATGTCGTTGATTGATAAAAATCTTCTAGTATGCATCTTTGTTGTTATGTTGTAATAATGTTCAATTTCGCTGTTATGTCGAGTTTACTCTCACGAGTTCTGTTTATTTTTCGGTGAATTTTAACCTGAGATGGGTATGGACAGGATAATAGGCAGTTTTCCCGATACGTGCCCGGAAATGACCTGACTGAGTAGACTTTGGAAATACTTAAAACAATATTGAAACAATTTTCGGATTTCTTCAGTGAAATCCATCAAGCAGTTGTGCATAACATTCTTTTTGATGTTATGGTTTCGCAAGATTTCTGCTGTATAGCATGCTTACGCAAATTTCATTAATAATGAGAAATATAAATAATACACTTTAATATTAAGAGGGGAAGCCACATCAGTCCTAGCTGGTTTTCAGGCGGGTCCTCTATCCTGGTCGAACTGGAATGTTGTTTTTGTAGAGGGAGGAAAACCGGAGAACCCGGAGAAAAACCCTAGGAGCAACACGAGGACCAACAACAAACTCGACCGACATCTGACACCGGGCCGGAATCAAATCCCAGGCCACATAGGTGGGAGGAGAGCGCTTTCACCACTGTATCAACCCTGCTCTCCAAAATAAATTAATATTCAATGTTATTTGGTGTACCAAATAATCAGATATTCGAACTTCTTTGTTGGAAATACTCACTAGTATTTCACAGAAAACGTTTTGAGTAGCCATTTAGTATTTATTAACAACCAACACCACCTGCCTTACAGCACTTCCTATGACAGAATGTCAACTTGTTACTTGAAAAAGACCCGGCAATGCCTTGAGGGACACTACAACGAGGCACAAATAGAGCGGCTTGCCAAGATAACGCTGCTGATCCAGAGGTACTTGGGCGCATCTCAGTGGTACTGCTCAAATAAACCCATGAACATTTCATCTTTGGATCCAAGAGTAAGGGCGCTTATTCCATGCACAGATAAACTCTTCACTGAGGGACACAAATGTACCAGAGGATTCCGAGAGATTTTCAACGCTAACAGAAATGATCCCAGTTTGTGCAAGTAAGTGCCCTCAAAATTGGGCAAAGAAGTGTAATAAATATATGTCAGGGCATGTTAAGGGTGACTAACATTGTGATAAGGTCGCGGATAAAATCTATATCATCATGGAAGGGATTTTAAGCAGTAAAAATCCTAACCCTTCTTTCAATTGGTATATTGAGAGCATTCTCAAACGACGTTTTTTACTCAATTGGTAGGGCTTTTTCTCGTTCGAGGAGCTGTACACAGTCTGTTTTTGATCGATACTGTAACGGAACCGTACCAGTGCCAGCAGAAAACCGGTTTAACCCGTTCTGTACCGATCCTGGAAATGAGACCACAATCGCATTTCAAGCTTCAACGAAACCCAAAAATGATACAAACATTTTGTCTAAGCCCAGGCAGCCAACAGCCAGTGGTGCTCGAAGGAACATGCGGGTACTCTCGAGAATGCTGAGCATGGCGGTTGGAGTTGTTAACTTGACGAATGTGGTAAGGAGTCTGGGACTGAATTAAACTCTGGAATGGACTGTTGGAAAATGAACTCTGGATTGTCGATAACTGGCTACGTCATCTCTAATATTATTTCCAAAAAATAAAAGTAATTTATTCAATTAGACAAATTTTAACCTTTAAAGAAGTTATGTGAGATTTAAATTAAATTAACACTGTATGAGTATTACAGCTGAGAAATCCAATACAAAGTCAAAAATCTGTAAGTCAAAGTCTGATTAAAAAAAATAAAACAAACTCTGTTGTCACTTACAAGATAAGGCGTACATAGCAACCTGTTTTACGTCAGATACTGTGTAATAGCCGAGCCCGAGATATATTGTCAGTGTCAACACCTTTTACTGACTGGAGTCTTTATTGGTAATCTTTCCCCTTCTTAAAAAAAGCCAAGAGGAAAAAAACTGAATTTAGCCCATGATTGATTTCCAGTTTTATTTCTTTGAAACCTCATTTAAGTACAATTTTCTTAATTCTATAGAACAATTCTGCATGCATTTTTACTTGAAAGCTTTTGGCACCCCGTTTGTGCCGAGTCATAATTGGCACGGTCCTGTAATTTATTTAAAATTCCTGATTTGTGGCAGTCGGTAGCAGTTACTCGAATACGGATCTTGGATTATCGTGGTACTTATTCACAGATATCCTTACATTGGTTTACTGTCATAGCCTAGCGAAAATTTTGCATAGGTACAGTCAAATGAAATCTTTTGTGCTAACGAGCAACAAGAGAAATCAACACACTGTATACCACCCGAGAAAAAAGGAAAACTACCAAGAAACAATCAAAGAATAAAAAACTATGGTGCGACAAACACACAACAGGAAATATTTATCTACATTAGCCTTGAAGACATTAGTCCTGCGTCAGTCACCGTGAAATCTACAATAGCTCTTCTTTACGCTATGGCAATCACGCGACTGCTACTTAGAGACCGCGTGTTTGACGCCAATAGACTTGTCAAAACAAGCTAAACGCAAATTGGAATTCTTGATCGTCAACGATAGATAGTAAGGGGATGCAGAATACTTTATAAATCATTATTAAGAAAGTGGTTTTCATATAACTCAAACCTTTGTGAGCGGGAAACTTTGATACGGAAATAAAAAAAAAACCTAAACCGGCGATGAATATGCAAGTTATTGCATGACGTGCTGGCAACATCGTTGATGATCACGGACAATAAAACAGATGTAACGGATCACCGAACAATCGTTCAACTAAATGCAAAAATCATGAGAGTTGTTTATGCATAAAAACTCACGACATCGAAGACACGAGATACAAACTATGGCTGTTCCCCTACGCTCTTTGTACCCTCATCAGTGATTATGTTAAAGATTTTTGCCAGCGGACTGATCTGTGTGTTCATAGGTAAGTAAACATGACGCTGAGGTAAGAGCAAATTGACAACTAGCTACACATGAGAAATGTCGATATCACAAAGATTGTGTTTATGGAACTCGGTTGAATTTACATTTACCGTCAGGATAACTCTGAAGAAATAAATCGTGGAGGGAAAGAACATTAAGGTACTTGCTACCAAAGTACTTGTTATATCGCTATGAGCTAAGCCTTATTAGCTTGAAGCAATGCAGAATTTTGCGATCTTGTTAGAAAGTCTAGTCAGTCTTTTGGATCAATGTGAGAGAACCTTCTCGAAGACGATAGAGACCATTGTATCCGCTTTCGCTATTTCTCTTGTAAAATTACTACACATTGTGTTTCAATGTAATCTACAAAAAAATTAACTCATCGAATTGAAGATTTAAGTCGCTTGGTTTGTAGCCTGTTTCCATGTTTGCTAATTGTTATCATGTTCCTTTAGAGCAATATCAGTTATTGTTGTAATTGTATTTACTTGTAGTCTTAACGGCAGAAAGATGTTGTGGCTTGCAAATGGTTGGAAGTTGCACATTTCCAGTCTACATAGACAAGGCTCGACAATGTACAACGGCATTTATAACAGAACTGCAGACAGATCCATCAGTGGATTGCAAGTGAGTTAGGCTGAAAAATAATGCTCTTGGTTCTCTGTTTGGTCCAATATCTTGTTGTGAGATTCCGTATCATAAAATACTAGTTTATTTCCAAGACTGTCACTGTTAATAGGAATCGTTTCAGGCCACGATAACTAATTTTTATTCATATTTAAGCTGGCTAGTTTCCATTAAATCCCTATACGACTGCTGTGATCGCCAAAGTACAAATTCAGCGATTTTTGCGACTGATAGCTCTCACATGATCGCTACTATCGCCACGACCAGACAGTGGTTTTCATAAGATCACAGCGTCCGCTGAAAGTTTTTGGTAACGATTTTAGCAATCCCAGCAGTCATATGGAAACCAACCTTACTCCGGGGAAACATAATCAAGTATCAGACACATTTAAGTGCTATTGCCTAACTGATCGATGGGGCTGCATTGCATTTTTTGTTTGATGTTCAGGGAAAAATCAATTTTATTTATTCATTTCCCTTGTAATAAAATTCATCCTTGACATGCAGTGAATCAAGGTTTTCGCTAGGATTCTGTAAGTGGCCGTCCAGTAACAAACATGGGGCGAGACATTTTGCAAAATTGAAGCGTATTTGGTGCGATTTCCATGATTTTCAGCCGATAAAATTGACGTATCGATTGGACTTAATGATAATGCGTCGTTTACTTTGTCAAAAACCCAAAATACAATGAAACAGCCCATACTAAACGCACCTCCATGATTGTCGTTGATTACAACGTTTGACCAACGTTGATCTTTGGGGCCATCTTAGGGAAAGTGTTACGGATCGCCAAGGGTGTGCTCATCTGTGTCCACAATCGTCATTTATACATGTTAGTTGTGAAAACTCTCCTATATGTCCAGGCTTTCAAAACACGGTATGTGCTCGGTTAATTGCAAACGAATCAGCAGGATGGCTGTTTATAGCACACGTTATTATTATTATTTTTTTTGTTATCACTTTTAAGCCATGGTTATCCGTAAGGGTCATCTGGAACGATGTTTGGCTAGCAGTGTCCATGATGAGGTTGCTGCGCACGAATTGGATCAGCCTTGAAAGGGAAAAATGTCCGTTTTCCTAATTGTAGAGAAAACCAGGTGAATGGCGACTCACCAGGACCAAAAAATTAAAACTGCAATATAAAGTTGCTGCCAATGCGCCCCTCGGGCGAGTACAGTTTGTAAGCCCGACAATGTAATTCACTCTGCAGGAATTTTTTTTCTTCACTTTTTCTTTGCACGATTCTCTTTTTAGTCACCCTCCCTTGAAGGATTTTCTTTGTTTTTTCCTCACCCCTATCACTTTTCTAATAGTCCGTCTCTAATCCCGTAAAACTAAGTATTAACCATAAATATTTAGGAGTGGACCAGGAGGATGTGAACATAATACTTCCTTCAGGTTTCATTGGCATCAAAGCTCGCTAACCGTGGAAATATCAACCTGCAAAATAAGTTGGAATAATTCTGGAATTATACTTGCTAGTTAATGCTTCGTGTGTGCTTGTACTCTAATAGATATTGAATAATCGAATTTCTACTGTTCGTTTTTAGAGTTATTTATAGCAGGATGGTTGAATGCACGAAGGATTTTGTCAGAGAGTGTGTGAAGGATCACGGGGCAGAAAATGAAATAGAGGCATTTTTAAACGAGGCAGCCCAGCAACTTAAATCTGAAGACTTCTACTGTAATGATGGGTTGTTTTCCGCACCAGTTCTAACGGACGAAAAGAAGAAAGAGATCCCATGCAATGAAACGTTCTACAATGAATCTCGAGATTGTGGAGATACATTTCAAACAAAATTTAGGAGCAACAGAGCAGATGAAACACTTTGCAAGTATGTCCCGATTACATTCTTCCTAATGATAAAAGCTGGAAATATAGGCGTTAATTATGTGTGCACACAAACCCTGGCTGCACTTGGTCTAAACTCTGCTCAAGTCAACATATGAATTATCCATCTCGTGATCATTTATCGTTATAGGTAGTTATGATGTTTTACCGGCGCTGGCACTTTCACGCGCGGTTAGAAGTTTAATTTCACACATTTCTATATTAACCAAATGCTTTTCTTATTTTCCCTTTTTTGTTTTTCAATTTCAACAGAGAATTTGCGGACGCTAAGGTATGCTTGAAAAAAGCAGTAGACGTACATTGCCAATTTGATGAAGATGCCGCAGAAATTTTGCAGTCTGCATTTGATGACTACAATCCGTTCTGTAGTGTTTCCTTGGGTGAAGAAGGTAGGAGGTCTACGTCAGTTGTCAAACAGCGTACGAATAGAAAATAAACAGTTCACATCATGAGGCCGTCTGAAACATTAATACTATGCAATAAGGGACATGGTTAAAATTAATTTTCGTAATTAAAATAAAGATTATGTGAAGAAAGAAAACCTGAATCAGTATAAGGTAGTATTCTGACAATCCATATCGAAATTGAATGCTGAAAATAGAAGTAAAAGGGTCCGGCCCATTTCACTAACAAATGCTGTTACCGTTTCATTGAATTTTCATTACAACAAGGAGAGCCGAGTGAAGATGGTTACTCTATCCCAGATGGCCAGTCCAATGAGCAGGTACTTGATGCCATTGGTCGGTGTTCCGTGATCGCACAACTAAACAGAACCCGACAATGTATTACTCTTTTTGTAAGGAGTTTGCAGGCGAATCCACAAGGAAACTGCAGGTATGTGACTGCAAATCCTACAACTTACATGCTACAAAGTGACATAATTATCTTTTTTCAATACAAGTAAATCTTTTGTACAAAAATATATCTTAAAAGCCGGTTGCGTCTGCCATTTTGGTGGGAGGAAATTGGCCGGTAAGTCCTGACATTACGGATCAACCGGGATGAGTTTTGTTCAGAGAAAACATTTTCCGTTATTCTCCCATTGCAGTCCCAAAGAATCTTGGCCGGTGTACTAAATAGTCCTTTACCCGATTATATAACTCAAAACGAGCACAAGAGATGCCTTCCAGGGCCGTAGCTAACAACAGCCAACTCGACGCGCTTGCCTTAGTCACTTCGTTTTTGTTGTTATCATCAAATTACATTTTTTTTACCTTACAGCGTGAAATACGTCAACATGCAAGATTGTATAGTTTGCATGCTTCGTTCCTGTCTTGAGAAGTACGGCATCATCGCAGACGCCGATATTGAAGTACAAGTAGAACAATCTCTCAATCAAACACAACCTGAGGATTTCTACTGCCAAGGCTTGTTAGAGGCACCAAAAGTCTCTTCTTCGGACGATCATGAACATCTTGAGTGTGATCCAGGTTTCCACGAGGAAGAAGTAAAATGTTTGAAGGAGTTCGATGAAACGTTTCAAGCCAATGTCTCGGATCCAAGTCTTTGCAGGTTTTTATCTAAGTTATGAGTGTTTTGATTCGTCATTGCGCTGGATAAACATTCATTTACAATTCTTTGTAATTTGAAGACAAACTGTGTCTGGTATTTCAATCTACTCAATTGCAAGCAGTACTTTCTGTTTATTCAATAGAAAAGGTAAAAAATATGGTCACTCCTGATACTCTCATTTGAACAAAATTAAAATTTAAGAGCATTTTTACATGTCAAAATTTTAGTTATATTCGGGAGTTAGGAAAATTATAGCCTTTTCTACCTCAGTTATATTTTACAAAAGGAAAGTATAACATTTAGAACTAACTACAGCTAAGTAGTTTTTCTACTTGATTGTGAATTGTTTATTTGAATCAATTTAAATCAGTTATTTGCTTTGTAAACCACCTTTGTGTTTGGAAAAGTCATTGAACCATACAGAAGTTTAAATATTTTGAGTTTCTTTCCATTTTCTTGTAGCAAATTCACCGAGTCTAAGAGGTGCCTCAGAGATCTTATTACAACACGCTGTTCTAACGGGAGTAGAACGTCTTCCCTTGAGTTTGCTCTGGTGTTCGATGATTTCAATCCTTTCTGTCAAGGAAGCGTAGATCAGCAAGGTAACATTTTCATATTTATTCGCAGCATAAATACAAAACTGTAAACGGCAACAACAACAACTGAAAACGTGTACATAACTGAAAGTTATTTGCCAATTTGTGTGGTGTACTGTGTCTGAGTGTTAGCATTCAAGCAGAAAGGAAAGGTTTTTATTTCTACTAAGTAAGCGAATATGTTTAGAATCTAAACATTCCGCGTATTTTCCTTTTGCTCTTTGAACTTGACCATCGGCGAAATTTCCTCTGGCCCGTACTTGTGGATTCCCTTGGCGATAATTCTTCGGTTTTGTGGGCCTCGCTTTATGCACAGTTGGGCTAACAACAAAATGCCATCTTGACTGTACGCAGAGCCTTGGAATTCGAATCTTTCCACGTTCACGATTGTTGGAGATTAAGCATTAGAAACAGCTACAATTTAGCAAGGTCTAGACAGGGCGCTTATTCGTAGGCCTTTTTCCGCCCTGGTCTAGACGTTAACATTGAACAATTATTCGCCGATGGTGAAGTGAACATTGGTGAATATTCACCAATTTCACTGAGCCTGAGGTTAGTGATTGTTTTACGACAATTTTCAGAGCTGAACAAAGAGGACTACAGATTAACGGACTAAAACATAAAAACACAGATGCAATTGCATACACGTATGCCGCCGTAGTTTTAATAATAAGCTTACATGTACATCGATTGAGAATCAATTTTCTCATCGAGTTCGGCAGTGAGACAAACAAGCAAAACGCTACGAAAAATAAACTCATCCGGTACCTTTATTTTTTTTTTTATCGTTGTTGACTTCATTCACAGTTGTAATCATCTTCTGAAAAATGAGTAGCTTTAGATTTCGGTCAGTCGATCTGGCCTACTGGCGGTCAACGTAACCACTGCGTTTACGATTCTTTATAATTCCTTGAATATGCGTTCTTGAAAGGCTTTTTGGTCCAAGGGCGACAGTAGTCATTTTGAAATTTCCATCCTTTCAAATATCCTGGCCTTGGAGTGATGTCTTTCGAATAAATGAAACATTTATTCAGCAACTGTCCGCCATGTTTACTTGCCGAGATGGCAAAGGTAACCAGCTTAGTAACCAGGCCTCAAAAATGTTATATTCACCGCCTGACGTGGTGAATATAGCGTCATATAAGGAATCGCTCAACCAATCAGATTCCTGGAAACTCTTTGCTCAGCTCTGAAATTATCCTAATTCTGTTTATTAAGCAAATGCTAATTTTGTTTTTTTTTTTTAGATGATGCGTCCACCCCTTCCCCAGAAGAATTCAGCGATCCATGTTTAGCTGAATTTCCAGCAGCAAGTTTACTGAAATCAGCAGCAGCAACCTTATCCCAATCTCTCTGTTTATCATTTGTGATCATCGCATATTTTATTGTTACTCTCAGTGACTTGTTTCAAGAAGAAAAAGTTATTATTTAACAACATTTGACCGCATCCACTGGGAACAGTTTTTGAGGTTATCTTGAAGGTTGAAAGTTGAAGTTTGTAGTTAAAGTCACCGTCTGAACCATTTGTACGTCAGATAACATTAATTTATGTGGACGAGTGGTACACCACTTTAGTGCAGCTTGATAATCACTGTCTCATTAGACACAAGCACATTCGGTGAACCTCTTTTGCTAGTCTTGTTACGCTTCCATTCACTCTAACAACATATCTACAGTTCTATTTCACACAATTGTGTAAAAAAAAAAAAAAATTCGATTGGGTAGGTTGTCGATTGAGCCACTCCACGTATATTGAAAGTATTTATTGATTTTTACTCCTAATAACGAAACCATAAAAAGAAACAGCCACAGATAGTAGAAATGATTACATATCTGTCCAGTACTACTGGGTAATTATGAACAGTTATTATATGGCTCCGTTTTACCACGACTGGGAACTACAAAATTCACGAATTTGATTGGGTGAAATCGATATTGAAAGCGGTCTAGATTTTCCCATCTAGACCGGCATCTAGACCGATAATGTTTTGCAGTGAAAAAGTTCTAAAGTAAAATGCAAAATCATTGACTGTTTTCATCTAACAGTATTCATTTGTGAAAGTACCAAAAAGCCTGATGAGAAAAAAAAGTAAAGAGAGACGAGAAAACTTTGGCAGACGAGTAAACTTTCGGTCGTGTGTACGGACCTCACTGCGTTCGGTCCGTACTCACGACCTCAGTCAAAATTCTCCCATACAGACCTCCTGCTCAGTTAATAAGAGCTAAATAATTAATAAGCGAATTATAATTCATATATTACATAAGCCTTCCGCAGGTATATGCCTGATGCTCGATTATTTCCATCAAACAAAGCTTTCACGGCGCCCCTGCATGATAAGGATTTGATGAAATATTTTTTATTGCATCTACTATCACGGCGAGAGAGAACGGTAAAGCCTGCAAAAGGAATAGAAGCCTGATTAGTAGGTGATCGTAATGTTGTTGCTACTGATGGATACGCAGCTGTGACGGATTGTGGGTTGTTTCTTTCTTATAGACAGAGGGAGAGGGGACAACGAAGGGAGGTGGGTATTTCTTTCAGGGGAGGGGAGGGAAACGGGACACCACCCTATATCCGCAAGAATGAATGCGAGACTTGCAACGACACAACAGCATGATACAATCAGTTCGATCGCGATCTTCATGGATCTCTGACACAAAGTATTAAGTTCTCATTTGCGATAAGTAAAATCGCCTTCAATTCGACGAAAACCGGTTTACTGAAAAACAATAATAGCAAAGACATACCAGTAAGCCAAAGGGGGATCAGCTGAAGGGGTTCATAGGATAAAAAGAAACATTTACCTGGCAATAGGCAGTCCGGTGAGTTTTCAATCAGTTGAACATCTCCATGGTAACTATTTCTGAATGTATTCCAGATAACTTGCTCCCCTCCGGACGGCAATCACGTGACATAGTTTCGATGACATCGGACTCAAAACTCCTGTCCCAAAAATTTACCTCAGTGATTTTTCCGACAAATTCTTGCCCTGCAGCGAAACGTCTGGTAGATTCATCCAGGTATTGGCCAAGGATAAAGTCACCACTTCCTTCAATGAAATGACCTTTGTTTATATTAGGGATTCTGACAATGCGTTCTCCGTCGCAGTAAAAATTGGTTGTCCATTGCTTCTGGCCCACAATAGGCAAACATGATGCCACTGGCCGTCACTCACGTAGAGATCTGTTGCATTTCTAAAAATAACGAAGTTGTTCGTTCATCGTCAGATTTAAGTGAAAAGGTTTTGTCAGTCCATGGTGTTATAAGGCTAGTCCTGAAACTGATTGGTCAGCTTAGCCGTGAGGGGGATTGGCTGTACGACTCGAGTATAGTTTGTTAACATCGATTGGCTAGTTCTAGAGACTTTTCGATCAGTGTTTTATAAATCATTCTGTTTGAGGTATTGCTCATCTCTCAAATAAGTCATTTGGGTACGGTTGTTAATGAAATCTGTTAAGAGGCGTTTGTGTAGATTAGTTGTTGAAATATATAGTTCGTACTGATGTTTGAGCATTGAGCAATAAAGTTTCGCAATTCAGGCCATTCTGTGGTCTGTAAGTCAAAAATGTTTGCTAAACATTATTCACCTCGCTAAACATTATTGGTGAAATAACATTCAAAAAATGCACAAGGGGATTTCTCGGGGTTTACTCCCATATATAAAGCACGGCGATACTCGTCGTACCTTCAAGGATGGTTGTGGTACTTCTCAGAGTCTTCGGCTTCTAAAGGTCCAGGGCAGGAGCTTTTGCAATACCTTGTAGGGTATTGCTGGTTTTCAGTGTCACGCCATTCAAAATAGATCAAAATAAAAATCAAAACCGTTCAATAGATGAAGTCCAGAATCTGGGAAATGAAAGAAGGTAAATATGAAAAGTCTCTCGCCAAGATTCTGATCACAGCAACTTTTCTTATGCAAGATATGCGGAAAAGTATTTTACCCAAATTTATAGAGATTTGTATGGAGACGCCATGCTGGTGCCCATCCGTATGGGCACCAACATGGCGGCCGGAAACCAACAGAAACATCTGTCACTGAGTTTTGCTACAAAAGCGTGAATTTATCCCGCGAGGAACTCTAAAACATTAAAATAATACTTTTTCTAAGACATGAACTGTTCAGATAGCCAAATTTCCCGAAATAAATCACTATTTTAACCATCATGACTGCTCTTTAGGCCGTCATGTAATGCCGCGTCACGCAAAAGCTTAGAAATTCAAGCGTAGTGTATCACAAAACCGAGAACCCATTCGGAGCGAAAATTTTTATGAATATGAGTTTTCAACTGCTCTTATACATCATTAAAGTAAAATCTCAGGAACATCACTAGTTTTGTAGTTTGAATTTTAGTGAAGTCATGTGAAAATTAGCTATTGAGCCGAACAAATATTACAGGAGATGTGTTGTTGTAGAATTGGCACCTCTTAGGGGTGAAAAAATTCAAGCTACACCCACAAAACAAAATCTTGGTACCTCTTAGAGTTTATTTTCAAGATTTCGTACGAGCTCCCCCGTCCTTTTTATATGGTGTTCCGGGGGGGACTTTCAATTAGGTATAGTTAAATAAGGCAGAAGACCACTAAAGAAGTAATAATAAACAAACGTAAACTATCCTGGATAGCATACTGGAAAACTAGCATCTGGATTTATATGTCACGACCTTAACAACCTTCACCTTGCCTACAAAAAAAAAAAACGTTATTGTCAAACTGAATTTATGTTAGGTAACGCTACACAGTTTCAAAGGTACTAAACCATGATCATGCTAGAGACACGACAGTGAGGCGGAGGGAGGGGGGGGGGGGGGAGGAAACTCCACAATACATACCCTTTTGAGTGGTATACAAACTTTTTTAGGGGTTAGAATGCTTTGACACTTTTACAGCACAGTATCAAAATCTTTTCATGTATATTAACAAGTCGCAGAGTTCTTTCTGCATATTCGCTCTAAGGTAAAGTAAGGTTAGATCTCGCCCAAACAAAGGTTGGATTGTCAAGTAATCCTGTCGCTATTGGTCTACTCGTAAATTTCGATCAGTCTGTGGCCTGAAGCCACCACGACCATTGCTGTTCCCGTGTGTGGCACAGT
Organism: Orbicella faveolata; assembly: GCF_042242905.1. Taxonomy (NCBI): domain Eukaryota; kingdom Metazoa; phylum Cnidaria; class Anthozoa; order Scleractinia; family Merulinidae; genus Orbicella; species Orbicella faveolata. Next base: position 15,652,173 of record NW_028301578.1, on the reverse strand, counting down.
AATTTAGCACCGTGTGTCCAAGGCGTGCAATGGTACACATTGGTACTCATTTGTTCTCCACATTGGAGAGAGGTACTTTGTGAACTGTAATAACGTGCCCTGACAAGGACAAAGCAACATCTTAGCCATAAAGGTCTGTGCCCACTACATGACTTGTTTCTTTTAACCTCCCCATTTCTCGAAATCCAGCTGGTCGCGGAAGCAACAATTTCGTTCCTGACATATTAAAACTGTTTTTGATTGAAAAAGAACAACTAAGTTCACGAAATGTGTCGTTTAGTTCTCTCTTTTTGTGAGACAAGTCCTTGACAGCCAAGTAAGAAAAACAAAAGTTAACAAATCGCATTTCATTATTGCCATCCAGATCTCATAATTTATTTCGAACTCTGTATCAAGATGGCGGCTTGTGACTAGAGAGAGGAAAAATGTATTGGAAGTATGAGAGTAAAAAGATGCAGAGTGAGAAGACCTAGCATGTTACGGCTCCTCGTCTAAAATCTACAGGGAGATATCTATCATGTCTCTTATGTAGCAAAAATAGAGTTCCTTCTTTCCTTTGATACCTTTATGCTGTTCTTCGACATGCAATGTTTTCACCCTAGATCCCACTGGTATAACATTAATTTTTTCAAGTCTTCCCATGACACCACTCTTCCTCTCTCTCTTCCATTCCCGTGATACATCGCAACGATAGCATGCTTGTCCAAGAGAGTGTCCCAGACATTTACTCCTCCTATTAGGCCACGCATTGATCTCTTGTCAATGTTTTTTCCAAGAACAAGTCTGCTACCTGCTGGTATAGCGATGCTAGTAGCATTTGGTATTTCACCACTACTTATAACGTTTCCATCCACCATTACGTCGAAACGACCGGTTGCATCTTCCCGAAGAGCGCATATAAAATGAGATCGAGTGTCCATGAATGGTTAATGTGGTATCCTAATAAAAGAAAAAACATACGTATATAATTTAGCCTTCTTTTGAAATATTTACTTTCAATTTTTCTTTTTTGAGGGGCTTAAAATTGATTGTTTTTCTTGTAAGAGCTTTTGATTGCTAAGGATACTATATAAATTAATATACCTATTAACCTCTGGACTGGCCTCGTAGTGGACAAGTCCTGTAGTTTCTTTGTAGTCAGTAGGGTAAGATCAAGCTCTTGTCGCATCGTTCACTTCACAATTATTTTCCATTCTTTCAGGAATTTTAAAGTTGAACGATTTGCATTTTAAGGTAACTGTACACTCAATGGCGCAGTCAGTGGGCGAGTAACCATGAATGCTCTTTATTGTGTGATTTGACAAAGCAAAACCTATAAATAGAGCAAATTATTTTAGACTTTTTTATTTTGTCGCTAATAAATGGGTTTTTTTGTACTGTTCTCTGGAGCTCTAGCAGCAGGAAAGATCAATCGTCTGTTATACATATAGAGGAAGAATAGCGCTGTAGTGTTTTTTTCGCTTTTCGTGTGTTTCTTTGGTATTAATTTTAAATTTATCGACAAGAGCCTTCTTCAGACAGCAACAAATGTGTCGTTAGCATCATTCAATTGGTTTGTTATTTAGCTTATATCATATTGCTTATTTGACGATTGCAAGTTATTCCAAGATCTTTAATCCTTTAATTGATACAGAAGGACAAATATAGGAAAGGTGGAAGTAGGGCTAATGTGGACCTGTAGTAATCTTAGTTCAAATGTTTTAAATATTAATAAATACAAAACAAAAGGATAAAATGTAAAATTGTAAAATCTATATTTGCTACGAAGATATACATAAATAAGTCAAATCGAAGAATTAAAGATAAAGAAAACGAAAACTTTCTCTAGTAAAATGGCAATCCCCTTGTTTAGTGGCTACCATGCCAGCTTCCTAAAAAACAGACATTTGGTTTGAGTACCTCTTTAAAGTAACTGAGGCGTCAGAAGCGTCACAAAGCGCGTTCAGAAAGTTCCAGATGACTACTCGGCCTCTATAGCTTAATGAGTTCCTCCCAACTTCAGATTCTACACGTCTTAATCATGTATCTGTTTTGAAGTCGATTCCGTATTTATCATGAACTTTAAAGTTGTGTTCGTATTTGAAGCCAATATGAGAATCTGAGTTCCACCGGTAACTTATAAGGGCAAAAAACAATCAGCCACCTTGAGATATTATTCTAAAGTTTTCTAACAGAACCGGAATTCAACGCTCCCGACCATTGTAAGACATAAGGATCCGTCAAGTACAAAGTAATAGGTCGCTTCGAACTTCAAAACTAACTTCTTAACAAGAGGCTTCCTGCTAGCGACAAAGAATGTAATTAACTCTATTTTCTTACCTTCCATGACAAATTCAACCCGTTTGGTTTTAGCACACTGATTGCTTTCATTAGTGTTAACCATACAAGGAAACAAAGCAAAGCGAAAAACTCTAAGGTTGCCCGTGACGACATCATAACGAAGAAAGCCTGATATGCACCATAATTTTATGTATTTGTTCGCAGTTTGAGTTGTTCGAGTTAAAATGTTTGCGAAACCTGCTTGATAAAAGATATAAATCTATAGGCGTTTTGCATTTTCACAATTAGTGTTACAAATCACTCATTTGAATACTTAATTTTATCACCAATAAAATATGTTCTGGCGTTCTTCAACCAAGCTTTGCTCGATTTACCGGCTTACCGGCTTTGATAATAATGAAAAAGGTGTTTTGATTTTGGTATTGTCGATGACAGTTCTCCTAAAATCATCGCCAACAAAGCCTACTGTACATGTTTTGACAGAAATCACTTGTTTTAGGCTGAAAAACAGACCTCAAGTTGTTAAATTTTTTGTAGCTTCGAAATCTTGCAGGTGTCAACAAGGATTCCTCGGCTAATGAAAACCATTAACAATAAATATTATTGCATTTTGAGTGCAGCCGTTTACTCGGTACTTATTTACATTGATTCTATTCCTTTTCACCTTTTACTCATAAAGCCGAAATAACATTATTGTGAAGTAGTCTAGAGTATTGCGCCTCAGCCAATAAAACTGCGAGAAAAATAGCACTACTTTTCCTTCAAAATTGGTTCAAGTGTAGAAAATATATCTTTATTGCCCCGTGAAAGGAAATAATTGTGCTTCGGGCGCAGCGGATTTCAAAAGGAAGAAATGACACATTAAAAGCGACAAGAGCTATATTCGATATCGCTCGTGTGTCTCGAATTTCGTTTGCGTTACGTTCGTACTCAAGATAATCGCATCGTATATGCTCACGCTTTTACCAATCGTTAGCCTCACGTTAGTTCCTCTCAGAGTACGTTCGAGAAAATGACGCAACTAGAATTCTACTCTATTGATATAACACACAAGGGATATTAATTTTTGTCCAAAGAGCGGAAAATACCCGATTTGTGATCTCATCTCCTATACGCCTCAAAGAAAATAGTTATTATAAATATTCCTCAAACTCATTTTCCCCAACGCTGTCGACTTCAGATATTAAGATGCTACAATGTATCTAAGGCGTTTTATCTCCTCCACTTTAACTACTTTTCAGTGATTAGACACATTAAATTAGACACGTTATTAGTTTTAGCATCTTGCTTTTTGTTCCCTCAGTTAGGAAAGCAGGGCTAACTACTCTAACATCCAAACATGTCTTATTTAATCTTAGTCAAATCGGGAGAAAGAGAGGAAGGGAGGGATGTGAAGGGGGTGGGGGCTTTTGAGATTTCAACCAACTTTGAAAGCTTGTAAAATTTAAAGCGACGAATCCTAAATTTGGTACTTTTTGCCCTGTTTCCGAGTCCATTTGAGGCATCGTGTCATATATTTGAAGAAATGTAAAACTGATATATTGCCTGCTGTTAGAGAAGGAGACATTAGCCGCTATTGTTCATGTCTGAGCTATGTTAAGAAATTAAACAAAATGACATCGAAAGCAAATTAACAGGAGATAAACACTTAGAGTACATTCTATTAATATGAAAAACAAACACATTAACAGCACTTTACCAAACTGCTGATCAAATGATGCAGCTGATAGGCAAAATATTTCCGCAGAAAATGGACATCATGGTTGTAGACTGGAAAATAGTTGATATTAAGTCCTTATTAACCGAGAGTGAGGTCTACAAACACAAGCCATATAATAAAGTTGATATACTGACTCAACTGTTAGCTTTTCGTGAAAGATGTCAACAACAAAACAGTGGATAAAGAACACGAAAAGTTCATTCACGTTAGCTTGGCAAACAAATACTTTAATCACTCAGAGTTTCGTGATCTTAATGACGTGGCTAACACGAAAAACCCATTAGCAAGGGATGTGATTGTAGATCGAAAAATAGGTTCATAAACTCAGCTGCTCGTCTTAAACAAATTAGTCAAGAAACGGCGCCTAGTCAGTTTGTCCTTGTGACAAACAAACACATTAACCACGCAAAACTCCCACACCGCCGATGATCGAGTAAGGCAGCTGATATGCTGAGGCCGTGCAAAACTGAAAACTGTGTTGATTATAGATTAAAATAGGTAATATACTAGCTGTTCGTCTTAAACAAACTGGATCACTCTAAGCCCATCATCGATTTTAGGCCAACCAGTAAACACGTCTTAATCACGAAAATCTTCCTTATTCGTGACCAAACGAGGCAGTGACGTGCCAAAACCATGCACAAACTGTCATGATTGTGGAATGAAAAACAGTCCATTAAAACACAGCTGTTCATTTAAAACAAATTCAAGAATGATGATATAGATAAAGAATCACTTAAGAGTCTCGCCAGTCATCTACACTATGCAAGAACATTCAAAATATAATAAACTTATTATGCTTTCCACGTGGGTTCAACCACAAACGTTTGGTGGTTATGTGCGTGCGGGTCGTTCCTTGAAACCCGTTCCCCGGCTCAAAGACAATGCATACTCTCTGGTTCCACGCATCACTATATATCTAAATAGAAAACTGAATTATTCGTTAGCATGTCATAAAGAGTCTTCTTGTTTGTTTGAAACAATGACTAATCTGGTGTTATCATTAATTGTAGAAGCTTTTGTTTATTCAGGATGAGTTTAACACGGAATCAAGTATGGAGAAGTGACCTACCCTGAGAAAATAAACTTGACAAACAAATTTAATGAAGAATTGATGACTTAATTCCATTGGACAAGACCACATGTAAACAAATCAATCTAGCGTTTAACACGGATCACTCCTCAACACGGGGCTCAGTCAGGTTTCAACAGCGAGACTGAGTAAGTACTCGGAAAACGTCGCTCTGCTCTTTGCTCTTTTTCGCTTTGACTCTATATTTAATTCTCTTTCTCCTTTGTCCTACGTTTAGCCGTCTATCAAGGTGCTACGTGCTTTAACTAAGTTTCCTAAAGGTAAGCGATTTTGATATTTAACCAACAAGTCATGTGCTAAACGTTTTTGGTTAACAGATGCAAAGTGGGCACAAATGCTAGACTGCTGTAAATGTTGTGGAAAGACACAGTAAGAGAACACTCCACAAATGTCTTTTGTCCACTTCAAGGAAACAAATTAACTGATTCCTTAGGTGTGCAGAGATTCAGAAATGTCCCTGACTAATCAAGGATATATACTTGGGGTGGCTCACAACCGACTCCAGTATTTTTTCAGTGCTACTTCTTCGAAAAATCAATTAATTCTGATTTTCAGTTGACGCCCGCTCGAGAAATTGACACCACAATAGAATCAAAGTGGCTATGAGCCCCTCAACTTGGAAAATGGATCGTCTGTAAACAGTAACAATTTTGATGCCACTGACTTGAGATTTTAATCTGTAGGTTAAGTTAAAGTTAAAGCCCACTGGCATTGTTAAGAAATAGTGCAAAACGCAACGGCAAGAGAATACACCAGGAGATGTCACGCTGTTGAAAACATTCATGAAGTTATCGGTCCGAGAGACCGAGTTATCCTCGTCCGAGAGACCGAGGCAATTATAAAGAAAGTACCGCTTCTTGTCCAATCACCAAAGCAAGTAACAATTCTTATTTTCATTCCTCTCATTTTTTTTTCGCTCTTTATTCTTCCAGCCAGTGTCAGGGATTTTTTTTCTCTCTCTTTGTTACCTTTTCTCATATTAGAAATTAAAAAAAACAAAACAAAAATGCGTTCAGCGTAGAGTCACTTTATCACAAAGACAACACCACGTCTCGTCCGCTCAAGAAAGTTAAGCCCTGTTCGGTGGGGTTCGTACTTGGATGGATGACCGAATACGAATACCCCGTGTTGCAGTAACTTCTTTTTTTCTTCTTTTTTTTTCCCTTCCCTTTCCAAGGCGATATTAAAGACTGCAAAACTCCCTGCCTTGTGTAATGTCTTTTCTTCTATTCAACTATTTGTTCCTCATTTCGCCATGTCCGAGTTTATGGGTATCTATTTACAATATCATGTAAATAAACAGCGGAACACGTCGTGCGCATTGTCCTCAATTCTCTTGACCGTTGATCGTCTAAAACACTTAATCACGGCTTGACTCATTGGAAAATTCATACAGCTCGTCAATTTTGTTTCAATGTCTCCTTTTTCGGCAATCGAGCATGGTTAAACTTGTATGAGAGGGCACCATCGGGAAATGAACTATTTATATAATCACAGGCAGCTGCTATTTACAAAAACGATTGTGCGAAAATTTACTCAATGTAGAGCATTTCTGCGGTAAGACATTGAGTACTTGAGTCAGAAATTTAAAGAATAACTAGCTTGATACGGTGCAAGCGACTGTAAAACGGCCTTAAACGGCGGATGTTTGATACCCGTGGTGGAACACTTATATGAAAAGGTCGGAGCTCGGGTACAAATCAAGGATTCTGGTCTCACTTAGGGTGTTGACGACGAAAGGTCACCATTTTTAGCTGTCAAAGCATCCTTTAGGGCGCACTCGAAGAGATAATAGTTAAAAGAAACGCTCTCATTTAATTTGTGTTTTTAGGCTTGATTTCCGCTGATCTCTCGAGTACGCGAGTCGGGTCTGCAAGTGGGCGGGGGATCCTTTCTTGAACGCTGGCTAGTAATCGAACCTATTCCGTTTTAAGTGGTATCTTTTAGGGGTCTAATAATGCTCGAGCGACTCCCATATTAGTCTCCTTTAGGAGTTAAATTCAGTTTTTCTGACAAGCATCCCTGACCTTTCATATGGGAGTACCCCCCGTGTTTCAAATGTCTAACAGGAAATGAAGGAGTGAAGGAGTGATGGAGTGAAATCGCTTCACCACTACAACTTGGAAAATAATATTTTCCAATTTTAAAACGAGTCGTTTGATCCTCATTTTTTAGTCTCGAATTGTAGTCAGCATACTAAAATGCAATTTCTCTCAAAGTTCCAAAAAATGTGAGAGAGGATAGAGAAAACGCTTTTACTCGAGAGGAATCACACTTATCATGACCTTGAAGCTTGACGGCTCCACTTACTTGATCTTTGAGAAGCTAATTAATGAACTAATTCCGAATAATTCTTATTCCGAATACCCGTGTTACTTCAATTCTGCACGTTCAACTCTTTATTGTTTCGAAACCTTTCCGATGAAAATATTCAATTTAAACACCTATCCTTTCCAAGTTTCTGAATTCTAGGAGTTTTTCAGGAGAGCCGAATAAAAGCAGCTATTCTTCATGACATAACTTTTCTTGATATGCCTTCATTGAAAAGAAAAGTTGCAAACATCTCAAATATTCATTAAATTTTCCTTTAAGCTGTGAAACCGTGCGCTGGATCCGGAGCAGGACTGGATTCGGGAAACAAAGGTTTTGAAAACGTGACTCCGATCTCAAACACCCCAGGAGTCAAATATCACCCATTGAAATTTGTTACAAAATTTTCTAAAATATCTTCCACAAAGAAGTGAATTACAAACTCAGTGGTAATGTGATCTTCACCGTAAATTGTTTTATTAATTGTAGATCAAACGCAAAATGGAAGTGAGGGTTACCTTGTGCTTTCTGCTGATTTTCCTGACCTACTCACAAACGCAAGCAGGTTAGTTATTTTTCTAGCTACAGACAGTACTTTCAATCATCTCATGTACTCTGAACATTTATATTATTAGTAGTTGTTTTACTTGCTCCGCAAAATTACAGTAAATGTGTTGGGAAAATGGAGAATGTTTAACAACTCATGGAAAATTGGAGTTCTGAAGTATTTATGAATTAAAAACTAACGTTATTAAATTAAAGAATTTACAGATCAAATCTGAGGGAAATCGCTTCGCTAGAAAAGTAACAATCAAGGTGTTCTTTTTTCCATACATTTTTCAGTAAAACCAAGTCGCAAAAAAAAAATGTAGAGATAATCCTATAATGACCTGAATTGGAAGATCAAGTGATAATGTTCATGATTGCGTTCTCCTTTCTCCGAGCAAAAATACTTTATATATAGTTAATATCAACAGTATGACTTTACATTACTCCTTAGCGTTATGGATAAAGGCAAATGGTTTGCCGGTGTGTTTTAGCGCCAGAAATAACCAGTATGGCACGTTTAACACTCCACTGTGTGGTAAAGTAGCCGCCGTGAAACTGGTTCATCTGTATGGTTACGTGACCTGTCACAAATACAACGCAGACAACTGGTCTTTCTGGGGCTGTGGTCACGGCGCGAAAGATCTCGTTGACGTCGTGGTAACACGGTCAAATAATCAGATGATCTTGCCCGCCAATCAGTTCATCGGGAACAGAGCCGGAAGGTGGTCTAAACTTCCCGGATATAACTCGTTTTCACCTGAGATTGTCCTGTCGTTCTTCTCCAGTCCCCTTTCCCTGTCAGCGCAGACCCAGTTACGCCTGTGGTACGGTGAGGATTTGGTGAGTCACACCGAGGGCGACAATGATGGACGCGTCTGCACTGATGTCTACGTTCTTTATGTTTGAGAATCCCTAACCATACGTCCCTTTTAATCTAAAGGCAGAATTTCTGACACCGTTATTCATTGTTATTCTCGTTAAAGCTACTTAAGGGATGAATGAAATGTAACAACGCTCGGTTTTTAAATTTGTTGCTATACCTAGCTAAAATCTATACCTAGAGATAATCTAGCTAAAATCTATATCTAGGGAAAATCTGAATTTCATTGTAGTTTGTTTGGGTTAATTGCTGCATTCATTGATTGTATGGCAAAACTCAGATCACAAAAGAGTAACTCGCATAAACAAAAGTAAACTTAGAACATAAATTACAAGTGTTGTTTGTTGTTGTCGTCATTGAGCTTGTGAGTGAAGAAAAGTATCATGAAATCAGCCAATGTTAAGAGTTCGTTGCCTGTATATCATCCCCATATATTATCTTCATATATACATGAATAAGGGATAAATACCGGATTCATTTTAGTTCGTGGAAAATTACACGAATAAAAAATGAGGGAATCAAATAACTTTTAGAAAAAAGAATGTGATTTTATTAGAACTGTACTTCATAAGATTTGTTCGCTTACTAACAACAGAAGTCCTATGATAACTGCTCGATACGAACCTTTGTAAATTCCCAAAAGTGATTTAAAGCATTAAAAATTTCTCGTCAAAACAGCAATTAGTAATCAAGCAGCCAGCTGACAAAAAGATATAGGATATCCCACGGCGGCACGAAGGTATGAATTTCTTTTTTCCGAGTGGTAAAAACAATATTCTACGAGCGAGTGCAGCAAAAGTGTGTAAAATATTGGTTTAGCACACGATAATAAAATTCATATTGTCGGGCTACCGTGCAGTTTTAACAAATGGTAAACGCCATAGCGCACACTATTGAGTTATGGATGCGCGCGGGTGGATGCCAAGCACCAAATAACAGCAAGAAACGCACGAGGCAATAGCGACTCTAGCTTCTTGAGTGCTTAGCAAACCTCCCAAGTGCATCCATAACTCAATCGTGTACAGCTCTGGCGTTTACCTTTTGTTTCATAACATAACATTGACACATTGGAGCGAAAGAAGTCCTTTGATTGAGCTACATCACAATAGCACACACGTTAGCGGTGTAGACCCATGGGCAAATAGTAGACGATGAATTAACCAATCAAGGTGCACGTTGTGCTTTAGTTATGTTATAATTATTTTTAGTAGAATTCTACTAGTACACTAATGCAAATGCTGTAATCTGATTGGCTGAGCCATTGAACCGTTATTTGAAGTAAATTTTAGTAAGAATTCTACTAAAACAATTAGATTATTCGCTCTCGATTTCTATGAGGTGATAGTTGATTCGGCCTTCGGCCTCATCAACTATCACCTCATAGAAATCGAGAGCGAGTAATCTAATTGTTAAATAGTGTATCGACAAGCTGTCTGTTCGCAGAAACCTGGCCCCTGTTGTTCGAAAGACGATTAAAATAACTCGAGGTTAGCGGTCATTCCGCAATTAAATTTCTTATTCCCGGGATAATTAATCGGGGTGTAAAATAGTGTTCCTGAAAACAGATATAATCTTTGATTAGCTATCCTTTGATTAAACTCGGATTGAGCCTGTAAAACCGGTTTGTGGTGGGAGAAAATTTTGTAGCACTAAGGGAGGGAGGGGATAATTATGACTGCAACCACAAAATTCTTGTTGTTGAATAAAAGGAAAAAGAACGACTAAGAAGAACGAACTAGATTTGTTTTTTATAAGAACCAATAAAAATGCTTAAATTAAATTTAGAGTTGTGGTAAAAAATCCGTGCAAGATGAGCTCACTGAATCATGCATCAGCCGGAAAATCAGTGAGCTCTTAAAAACGCTTACCAGTCTAACTTTCAGCCTTATATACTTCTTTGTAATTTAGAAATTTAGAATAGCCTCTATTCGTGTGGGCTAATAAAGTAGTTTGGCTAGGAGAAAATACTTGAAAAGAGGAAAGCAATAAACTAACGAACGGAGATTGATTAAGCTTATCTTAATTCTGCCGAATGAGATAAGCAACTTTTTGAAGAACAAGCACGGTCAACAGTAAACGAAACTTTCACAATATTTTGCCCATAAAATCCTCGCCTTTATCAAGCCAAAAAAGTCTTTAATTCCACCACTGATCTTTCCTTTTACATTACAGCGGCTAGTAAGCGACGATTTCTACCTCTGAGAGCGGAAATGTTGAAATTTCTTGCTTCGCCCCCGTTGTGTAAAAAAGTTGCGGATCGCCGAACAGTGATCCGTCCGCGTCCGTCTTGTGAAAAACCGCGGGAAAAAGTCGTCAGGTAGCCCAAATTGCTCTTCTTCTCTCACCGGGCCCGGCATTAAAGCAAAATCAACAAACTGTAAGTCCGCCATTCTGATTTATAAAATAACTGAGCCACTACGCACTCTCTCATTGGTCGATACGCGTGTTTAGATGAGAGTATGTAAACACGGTTGTCACGTTTTAGATTTCCTGCGTTGTTTTGAGAATTATTTTATAAAAGCTATAGAGCACTTTTTCCGGGTTTACATAGCCTCATCTAAACACTCGGGGGTTGGGAGAATTCTCGAAAGTTATGCAAACCCTCGACTACGTCTCGGGTTTACATAGCTGTCTCTGAAACCTCCTCGTGTTTAGATGAGGCTATGTAAACACGGAAAAAGTGTTCTATTGCTTAACTGTTTGTCTGCTTTTTCATCTGATTAGCGAGTTAATCCACCTCGCTAGGTGTGTTAAATTCAACCCTTAGTTTAATTCTTGGATACTGCTAATCGAGCTGCGTGGAACAGAATTTAATCGAAGGACAAATTTATTCCGTCGATTAGGACGTTTTAATCGTGGTTTAGCGTTAACTGGCTTTCGAACAACTCGGCCCTGGATGATAAAGTGGGAAATGAAGTCAATATCCTTACTAGTGACGATATGAAAAATACGCCACTCGAGTCCCGGATGTGGTTTCGTATGAATTTCTCGAGTGATGTATTTTCCAGTAAAACACACGTCTCTATATAATAGTAAAATATTTATATGTCAGCACAGCGACATCGACGAGACATTACGTGCAAAAGCGTTGCAACTGGCCCTACCAAGGAACTTTTCACAGCGAAGACTTCGTTTTGTATATCATAAAATTATGGACATATTTTCGTTAAGGGTGAAATGTGGTATTTGCTGATTCATAGCATTTATGACAAGGATAAGAAGCTTCTCATGGTTATTAGCACATCGAATGTCGCTAGACGTTAAAACGTTATATTCCAACATGAAGAATTGTTATATTTTGCACAGTTAGTAAAGAAAGGCAATAAAAAAAAACGAGGGGAAAATCGCGTTGCTGAAATGACGTACAAACACACTCATCGCACAGAACTTTTAAGTTTAAAGTTTTAAGTTTATGCTTACAAGCATTTTTTCAGGGTTAGGTTTTTAGAGTTAGGGTTTTTATCAAATGAACCAATGACGTCCAGACTCCTGATAGATAGCGTAACCAAGTTTGCAAGTCACATGAAAGATCTTATACTTGAACTGCGGAGAAAGATATCTAGACATCAAGGATCATCGCAGTTATTATACCATGATCATTGATGCCTTCATATAACCAAAGTTACTTGGTAAAAAGAGTGCTTTGTTCAACTTCTATAATCAAAAAAAAAATGTTTCACAATTAATGGAAGATATTGGCTGTTCCTCGATCTTTAATAGTTTTAGAAAAGCATGTTCAAACAGAAGATAAATCACCAATTAGCCTTTACTTGGTCAATGTGACAAACTAGCAAAATCGAAATAAGACAAGGAACAGATCTAAAGCAAGAAAGAACATCTTAAGTTACATGAGCTAGGTTAAGTTGGAATTTATTTTGAAATAAGAAATACAATACTTTGTTTCTGGTATTTACTCAGCTCTGCGTCCTAACACAGTGGAGACGAGTTATAGACACAAAATCAGGACTCACGATCAACGGTTGAACTGAGTGCTTGCTCAGTAGCACATGGCTAAATCTGGAAAGCTAAGAACAGCTAACATTACTCAGTCTTCCCAGCAGCAACAACTTAGCTCATGCAAACTATAGTACTATTAAAGTAGAAATGACTTAACTAATTTAAATCTTATATTTCAAAATGGAATTGAAGTATTTTAGCTTTTGGTAGCTTTTTGTTATATTCTATGGTGGAATTTGCAATTGGTAGACGTGTTGATCTACATTCACAAACAAGGGAAAGGCTTTAGACAACGTGCAGCTGAATTCCAACAAAACATCAAACCTTGGAAGATGACATCCTGGACGACAAATTAATAGCATTTATTGAATCATTAAAACCAAAGACACTGCCAACTGTGCGAAAATGGATTAAATTAACAGGCTAGTGCAAGTGTTGGTTGAACATGTCTGGTTCAAATAGTTTCCTCTGAAAAATAATATCTTTAAGTTGACAATCGGAATTTCAGTGTTAAAAGAAGCGATCAAGCAAGCAAATTGGACACATTTTTAATTTTGATTTGAAGAGATGTTGAGAAGAGTTAAGTTAACACAGCCTGCTTTCATGTTTAATCTACTTTTAATAAGAAGATACGTGCTTTTTTAAAAGTTGTCAAAAAAACTTTAAAATTTTGACAGTTAGATTTAACGCTCGTGTAATTACGAACATTGCTTCGTTTCTCGGAGGGGCAAGCCCCTTCTTTATTTCATATACCTATACACCGTTTACTAATCATAATTAAATCTGTATTGACCCCAATTGTATAATGAAAAAATTAATTATCTGTTCATGTGAAACCTCACTCTTCTCATAATTAGAGTGACAAGTGAAAATCCAGTATGAGTACTTTTAGACCTATGGATATTATTCACAAACAAATCAAAAACACAGATGTTTGACTCCTTTCCATTGGAAAAATCCACGTCGAAAAAAAATCGTTGTCGGGAACATAACATCGTCTCCTCATGAGGGAAAAAGCTTATTTACCTTTAAAGAGCAGGAAGTAAGTTGATCAGATTTCCTTTTTTAATTCTTCGCGTCTTTTAACGCAACATCTAATCTGTTCGACCTCCTTTTAGTTTAAAGTTGCAGTTTTATTTAATACAACAGCTAAATTTCCACAAAGGATAAAGATTTTTTTTAATTTTCTCTAAATCGATCCCTATACATGTAGCTATGTTTTGCAATTTGGGATACGATACGATACTTTATTCAACGTGGAGTTTACGCTTAGCTAATTAGCTAGTGACAGGTGATCCACGGCCCTAGTATTTTCTAAAAATTAAAAGTAAAAATGTACAATAATTGATCGTATAAAACTGTAAACGCAGAGAACTAAAAATCTAGAAAATCAAATGACAATAAATTCCGATATCAGTCAAACTTAGGCCTAAGGAAAAATTAGAAAACGAAATTATTTGTTTACAACCTTGCCAAACAAAACTCATCTTGTTTGTTTTCAACAATTAATGACTAATCTAGTATCACTAGTTATTGGAAAAGCTTTTGTGTATTCAGGAGGAATAAAACTCGGAAACAATCAATTATGGACAAGTGACCTAAGCTGAGAAAATAAACAAACTTAACAAACAAATTTAATGAAAAATTGATGACTTAATTCCATTGGACAAGACGGCATGTAAACAAACCAATCTAACGTTTAACACTGATCGCTCCTCAACACGGGGCTCAGTCTGGTTTCATCAGCGAGACTGAGTAAGTACTCGGAAACCTCTCTCGCATTTTTTGTTTTGTTTTTGCTTTTCCTGGCTTTTGTTGTTGTTTTTGTTTTTTTCTTTCTCCTTTTTGATTCTGTTCCTGATTCGCCTTTTCTTTTAATTTGTTCTATATTAAGCTTTTTTTCTCTTTTTTCAATACAGGTGCTAAGTTCTGTTGAGCTTCCCAAAGGTAAGTGATTTTGATATTTAATCAACAAGTCATGTGCTCAACGTTCTGGGTTAAAAAAAGGAAAGTGGAAACAAATGTTAGACTTCTGTAAACGATGTGGAAAGACACAGGAATTGATAATTTAAAATATGAAGCTTTTCTACGGAATAAACGGATTCCTCAGTTCTTCGGCGGTTCATGAAATGTCCCACACTAATCAAGGATATTTTTAAGGTGGCTCGCAACCTTTTCCAGCATTTTTCAGTATTAATTCTTTAATCAATAGATTAATACCGGTTTTCAGTTGATGCAATAATAAAGGTAAATAAATCACCAATATTTACAAGCAGGTTTTGGCCAATTAAGCTACTGATAATGTTACCATGGTAACAGTGTAACCCGTTAAAAACCCTTAATTTTAGCTTCATGTGCTTCTAACTAAAACAACGAGTCCGGTGACCCCCATCCTTTTGTTATCGAATTGTAGTAAGCATGCTTGAATGAATTTTTTTGCACATTTTTTTTTTTTTTTATAGTGGGAGAGAATAGAGAGAACGCTTTTACTCACGAACAATCATACTTATCACTAATGTAAAGCTTCACGGCTCTACTTATTTGATTTTCGAGGAGCTATGAAATAGATTTCTTATTGTGAATAGGCATGTCACTGCAATTCTGCACTTTTTGTTCTTTATTGGTTCAACATTTATCCGCAAAGGCGAAAATATTCAATTAAGCCATACTCACCAGGTCCTTTTCAAAGTTCTGAATTCTGAGAGTTTTGCAGATGAGAAGAATAAAAGCAGGTTTTCTCGAATGTTCACGATAGGCTGTCTTATTTAACCTCCATGAAAAGAAGAGGAGAGATCATCACAGATATTGAACTTTCCTGTTATTATGAAACCGTACGCTGGATCCGCAGCTGGCTGGATTCGGGAAACGAACGTTTTTGCACAACTGACTCGATCTCCAACACCCCAGCGCACGAGTCAAATACCAACCATTAAAAGTTGTTACAAAGTTGCCTAAAAGATCTCCCAGAAAGTAATTTCAACCTCAGTGCCAATGATGATGTGATTTTCCGCACATTTTTTTTTTTTTTTGAATTAATTTCAGATCATCTCCAAAATGGGACTGAAGGCTACTTTGTGTGTTCTGCTGACTTTCCTGACCTACTCGCAAACACAAGCAGGTAGTAGTTATTTTTTAACGCGGACAGTATTTTTAATCAGTTCATGTGCTCTAAACATGTGGTAGGTATCTTATCGGTAGTTTTTTTTAATAGTTTCTCTATTCGGTGAATCGATGGACTGCTCACGATTTCTGTGGCTTCAGATATCTTACATATTTTATTTTCCCCAATCAGGGCCGTCCTAACGGTTTGTCTTTTATTCAGCGCCTTCATGATCATTAGCAGACGAGTGAAACGATGTTTAACAAGTGCCAGTGGATGCTCACAAGACAGTTTGTTTTCGAAATTTTAACAATGCTGTAGTAATTCTCACGCGATTCTTAATTAATTGCATTTTTTCTCTTCTTCCCGTTATTGTACTCATTAGCATTTTCCATATTCTATGCTCTACGCACATATTGTAACACACCGATGAAGGCAGATGTTTCTGCCGAAAAAAGTCCGTAAATTTTCAAATTGTCGTCATTCATTTGAAATTAATTGTTATCTTCCTACTATCCAGACCTTTAACAATTCTGTGATAACCAGAATTGAAGGACAAACGATAGTAGTGTTCATGTTTCTGCTCCCCTTTTTGCCGAGCAAAAAACTTTCAGGGTAATTATACTTATATGTAGTTAGTATCTTAATGTAACAATGCGACTCTATATTACAGACACCTTAGCCTTCTGGGAAAAGGCAAATGCTTCACCGGTGTGCTTTGGTACGCGAAATACCCAATATGGCGCGTTTCACATTCCATTGAGTGGTAAAGTAGCCGCTGTGAAACTGGTTCATCTGTACGGCTACGTGTCCTGTCACAAACATAACGCTGACAACTGGTCTTTCTGGGGATGTGGTCATGGCGCGAAAGATCTCGTCAATGTTGCCATAACAACGTCAGATAATCACATGATTCTACCACCGAACCAGTTCATCGGGAACAGAGCCGGAAAGTGGTCTAAAATTCCCGGATACAATTCATTTTCTCCTGAGATTGTCCTGTCGGTTTTCAACCATCCTTATGAGATGCCGGAGAAGACAGAGTTACGTCTGTGGTACGCTGAGGATTTGGTGAATTACACAGAGAGCGATAATGGTGGACGCGTCTGCACTGATGTCTTCGTTCTTTATGCCTGAGAAGCCCTAACCAGACGACCCTTTAATGTCATTGTTGTTCACGTTATAGCTATGTACACGGATAAATGAACTGGAATAACGCTCGGTTTTTAAATTTGTTGCTATACCTAGCTGTGAGCCACCTTAAGTGGATAGAAAAAGTCTGAATTTCATTGTAGTTTGTTTGGGTCAGTTGTTGTCCTCATTGATTGTATGGCAATACTCACATGACAGGGGAGTTTTTAATTGGCAGAAATAAAAACAAAGTTGGAGCATTAATTTTTTTTCCCGAGTTTGTTTTCTAAATAGAATCATATCAATTAATAAATTGCAGGATTTAATTGCACTCTACTGGTGCTGAATCATGAATAAGGGATAAACATGGGATTCATTTCAGTTAGTGCAAATGGCTAATATATAGATTTAGCCAAGCCTAAAAGGGGAGCTCCTGGACGATACTTGTTAGTGGATAGCTTGTTTTGACAGGTGTCAATCGACCATAAAATGGATGTGCAATATCAAAGATGTACACTGTTAACTAAGGCTGCATGTCCTATTAGCTGGAATACGACCGTCGTCGTCGTCTCCGTCGCCGCCATAGCCGTGTGTATGCGTCCAAAAGCAATACCGCTATCCATTTTTACCATGAGAAAAGCGATTCATGGGTTTCTATGAGTATGGGGCTCCGCTTGGCGACCTTTTGGGCAGCCGGAGCTCCGATATAAAATGGGCGAGATCAAAAGCACAATTTCAGCCGATTATTACCGGACTTTATTAGAATTATATTCTCATAAGCAATTTAGCATTTTAAGGCAAGAAATTCTTCCTGTTTCCTTTTTGCAATTGACAGGGTAAGTGGGGAGGCCTGCCAAAGACCTTCCGAGGCCAAGTCTTGTTGTGATCATAAACAATATAGATATATTTATTTTCGTTATAGGTAAAATGTAGTTCTTGTTATCTTACAATGCTATTTGCCGATTTAAGGCTTTAGCACAAGGATAAAAAAGTTATCATGGGTACTAAGAAAACATTTCATGTAACCAGACTTCAGTGGACAATCTTCTCAATGCATATGACGAAAATGTTATATTCTGCACAATTAGTAAAGAAAGGAAATACAAATCGAGAGAAAAAACGCGTTGCTGATATGACGACCAAACACTCTTACCGCAAACAAATGAGCCAATGACGGTCAAAACTCTGGTAGATAAAATAAACAAGGCTGCTCGGAAAAGAGAGTGCTTGGTTCATCTTGTATTGTTAAAATTCTTAGGAAGTGTCATAATATTAATTAAGGAAAGTTATCAGCTTCATGTTCCTCGCTAAAAGTTTCGGAAAAGCAACTTTACACCGAAGATAGCTACAGAGTTCCAGTCGGGATTTATTTGGTCAATGTGACAAGCAAGAATATTATACCAAACACAAAAAAATACCTGATTAGATGACGAAGGTTTCACGCCTAAATCCAAGTGAAAAAGTTATGGAGTGAAAATAGACAAAGTAGACAAACAATAACTCAGCTGCTTGGTCTAATTCATACAGAGAGCGATTTGCTTTTTTGCGTTAATTGAGCTTCAAAATTTCTTGATGCAGCTAGTTACCCAGCTAGTATGGAAACGAAATTCACATAAACCTTTTCCAATGATCGGTTCAGGTTGTTGACTGGGAGTGGAGACCAAAGCAGGAACTGAGATCACCTTTTTTTTATTTTTAAATAGAAACACTGTACGTTGTTTTTAGTATCTATACTCGCAGTTGTTAGAAGCACCATATCAGGACAGCGCTTGAATCGCTTGCACGCACGTGACTACATTCAAAAGCTAACGGAAAATACACTATTCAATCTTGATAATATTAAAGGAGAAATTACTAAATTTGAAGCTGGTATTATATTTTTGATATTTTCTGTGGCGATATTTGCATTCTGTGAACGTGCTGATCGACATGTGCATTCCCAAACAAAAAATAGAACGGCGTGAGACAACTTGCAGCTGGATTCATGCACAACATCGAGGCTCAACTTGCAAGATGACATAGTGGACGATAAATTAATGGCATTCAGCGAATCATTAAAACCAAAGTCACTTGGTTAAAATCAAGTGTGTTAGTTGGACGAGTCAGCTTGTTAAAATAGCTTCCTCTGCGAAAAAATATCCTTCCGTTGAAAATCCAGATAAAGAAGCGAGCAAATTGGAAATTTAATTTTGGCTCAGTTGAAGAGCAAAAAGACAGTGTTGAGAGGAGTTAAGTTAACACAGCCTGTTTTCATATTTAATCTTTAGTTGCATTAACGAGGTGATTATATCAAAGTTGTTTAAATCAAAGAACTTTGAAGTTCTGCTAGTTCGATCAACGCCCAGGTTTTATACGAACATAGGTTTGTTTCCCTAAAAGGCAAACCTCTTTTTATTATACATATATACCTATTTTGCGTTCATTAATTAAATCTGCATTTTCCACAATTTGATGATGACGAATCTGTTATTGTGGAATCTAACGCTTATACAATTAGAGTGCCATAAGAAATCCATTATCAGTAGTCTTTAGACTTATGCATGGATACTTTTATTTCTGCAGTTTATTACCTCTTTTCAAAAACGAATACACTGGACAGCCTCACGTCCAAAAGAAAAAAAAAACGTTCTGATGAATATAATATGTAGCGCTGTTTAGGGAAATAGGTTATTTATCTTTTAAGACCATGAAGAAAATCTAGCGCTGTTTAGGAAAATATATTATTTATCTTTTAAGACCATAAAGAAAGTTGGTAGGCTTTAGTTTGATTTTTTAAATTCATCTTCACATATTTTGATCCAATATCCAATCTGCTGATATCCTCTTTAATTTTACGCTTTAACTTACGCTGTGGTTTTTCGTTGTAGCTGTTTCGCCAGCCCAGGTCCAGAGTTTAACAAGAGTCTATGGTAAGTCAGTAATCTCAAATTACAGAGGCTAGGCTTGTTCAAAGTTCTAAGTGAAAGATCGTCGAAGAAACCAAAATAGGGCTCGTTGCATGGAATAGCTGATGCTGACAGGAACTGGAAATAGGTAAAAATAGTAAGAGCTTTTTGCATAAGCCCGTGGTGAGGAATTAAAAATCATGGCATTTCAAGCTGAGTGGAACTATTTTTATGAATGCTCTTGGCTTATAATTATCGAGGATAGAGTTTGGTATTGGCTCTGGCCAAGTGCACGTTTTGATAAAAAAGTACAAATTAAATCTTATCCACATTTTTTTAGTCCCGACTATTGAATTCAACAATGATGATTCGAAGTTTAAAGTCATTAATACCAATATTCAGTATTAATGAGCAATTTCTACAGAACAAGGACTTTGCGATTAAGCTCAGTATACTCCGTTTTTGGCATATTTTAGAGAATTCTACACGTTTTAGTATTTTGAGGACGTCCCTATTTTCGTGTTTTCTAACGTCTCAATTGCAATACATTTGTTTCTCATATTGTTTCTCCTCTAGAATTTCGTACCTAGCGAAGAATTATGGATCTTAAGTTGATCCCTGAGGGTTATGATGCTGTTGGCAGTCCCTTCTACTGCTAAATCGCTATGTAAGAATTGCTAGACATTTTGTAAAAGTCTCAGTTAGCTCAATTCCTTCAAGAAAAAAACAACAACAACTTCGGAAGGCAATTAATGGGGGCTTAAAGGAAAAAAGGTACAGTGCAACTTCTTCAACGATTCAATCGATTAAAAAATGAAGACTGCGAAAGCTGAGCTGATTTTGTTTCTCGAACAGTTTTAAACTTTTTAATTAAATAATTAATTCCTTTCTTCCTTCATTGATTCATTTATGCTCTTGTGCATTCACTCAGTCATCCATCTCGGCAGTCTTTCCTTGGTTGTTGCTTACTTGCTTGCTTCATTCATTGCTTTTTCTCCATCCCTCCCTCCTTTACTTATTCTCTTTATTTATTATTAATGTATTCTTTTGCTGTATGATATTCTCTGTATTATGCAAAATAAAATGGCGGTTGTTGTTGCTGTTCTCCGTTCACTTCTATTAATAGATCGATGGGTCAAACTGCATTCAGTATGTTTTGGGACAAAGAAAAACCAGTATGGTAGTTTCGACGTCCCTTGTGGTGGAAAGATTGCTGCCGTAACATAACACCACCTGAGCGACTACGTGTCCTACCAGACTGGCTGCATTACTCCCTGGTCCTTCTGGGGCTGTGGCAACCATAACGTCTTGAAAAATCATGCCAATGTCGTCATAACAACATCAAGCAATCACGCCATTTTGCCCCTGAGTCAGTTCTTCACACATGGCGGTGGAAAGTGGGCAGCGCTTCCCGGATTTAACTCACTGTCTCCAGAGATTGCCCTGCCGTTTTTCACTCCTTATTCAGTGAACTCGGGCCAAGAGTTCCGCGTGTGGTATGGTGAGGATTTGGTGGACTTCTACGATGGAAGAGTCTGCAGCGAGGTTTACGCCCTCTACCTGTGAGAAGCCCTGGCCAGATTCCATTTGCAAGCTAAATTGAAAGGCAAACTTTTCAATTTTGTTTTTTCGTTATTTCCTTCCAGGGTTATTTGCTTCCAATTAAGCAATAAAATCTAAGGCATGTGTAGTCTTCTTAATTTCGCTACTCGTAGTATGATACGATGGGCTGGAGGAAAATACATTACAACAGTTACTCCTTCTGGGAAATATTTCAGATTTGCTGATTAGCGCAAACGAGAGTTGTTTTTTTTTTATGTCTTGACTTGCTTCGCAGTTTCATGTGATAGCTGAACAAAAATTTTAATCAATCACAAATATTTAAGGATTTAGTTGGACCGTGCTACCTTCCTGAGTACCAAGATGCCCCATCAAGTGATATAAATTTCTCAAAAATGTCAAAGCTTAAAAATTTCCCTCACGTCTCTATGAAATTTAGCTCGGCAATATTTTAGACAGCCAGATTAAAAAAATTAACTAAATTTCATACTCGGAAGTTAAGAAAATATATTCTGCACATTTATTTCAATGCGTTGGTAAATTGATTTCTGGTTATACTTGTTGAACAATTTATGTTGTACAAAAAAAGTTAGCTATAGAACGGACAATTGAATCAATTATTATATTAGACAATATGGTATAAGTCACTTCTCTTCAACAAATTAAACAAATTTCAGAAAAGCATGGTAAATAGACGATAAAGGACGTATTCAAAATATTTATTTGCCAACACATTAGTCTCCTAAAACTTTAACTGGGCACGGCAGATCAAATTTCGCAGGTGGTGGCCAAAACCAAGTAGAAACAGTTATGATTATGGTCTGAAAAATAAACAATATAGATCGCAGCTGTTTCGTTTTTAAAAAATTCATTAAAGGAGCCACTTAGAGTCTATTTGTGCTAAGTTGATAATCAAATACAGGATGACAGCTAATTGAAGCACCACTAATGGTGCGACCCAAGCTGCTGGGCGAAAGCCAAGCATACATGTCATTTTCCTCGTGACTTTTTCACGAGAGTATAGATATTTTAAACTTATCCGAGCTAAGTTTTAAATTTTCAGTGAATAATATATGGAAGATCTTAAATTTGAACTGCGGAGAGCGATGTGAAGACATGAATAACAGTCGCGGTTATTTACTTCGGTATAGCAGAGGCCATGGGTTTGAATTCCGTTCAAGCTTGAATTTTTTTAGGCTTTATTTTCATAATATCCTAAGTTCCAGTTAAGTATTTAAAAGCAATTATACACAGGTCTAATTTAGCCTGATAAACGTGTATATTCACCTGCAGGTAAATAAGTTCTGGCTGTTAATGCTATTGGCTATGAGCAATACGCTTTGTTTATCACTGGAAAAGTTGAAAATTTACATGGACATGTCAATTTTAATTTACAGCATGTAAATCTTGATTTACATTCTTTGTAAATTACAATTTACATGTTAGGGTTTTGTAAAATAAAATTACAGGAAATTTACAGCTTTTAGTACAGCATGTAAATGTTCTGTAAATAGTGATTTACATTGTCTTTGTCGACAATGATCATTTGAAGAACATGTAAAAACCTGTAAAATATTTTACGCACTTTTACAGTATCTGCCTTTGTAAAAAACATGTAAATTGCTTTGCTAAACCATGTGAGGAACGTGTAAATAATTCAAGCGAATGCTGTAAAAAGTCTGGAAATGTTATGTTTGTAACCCTGTAAAAACCATGTAAATGAAAAAAGGGGGCCTGTAAGAAACATGTAAAAACCATGTAAATGAAAAAAGGGGGGCTGTAAGAAACATGTAAAAAGCATGTAAATTAAAAAAGGGGGGCTGTAAGAAACATGTAAAAAGCATGTAAATGAAAAAAGGGGGCCTGTAAGAAATATGTAAAAAGCATGTAAATGAAAAAAGGGGGGCTGTAAGAAACATGTAAAAAGCATGTAAATGAAAAAAGGGGGCCTGTAAGAAACATGTAAAAAGCATGTAAATGAAAAAAGGGGGCCTGTAAGAAACATGTAAAAAGCATGTAAATGAAAAAAGGGGGCCTGTAAGAAACATGTAAAAACAATGTAAATGAAAGAAAGGGAGCCTGTAAGAAACATGTAAAAACCATGTAAATGGAAAATCTAGAAGTTGCACGGGTGCGACACCGCACTAATTAAGCTGTCTTCTTGTGAACTTTCCGCGCATCCACAACGACAAAATAAAACTAGAATTGTTACTGCACATGCAGGCGTCCCAAGCTTACGTCTCTAGAAAAGAGAAAAATTAATTCTCGGACGTACGTATTTATTCATGCAGGACCATGAAAGCGTCACGTGTTGTGTGAGTTCAAGACGGAAAGAGCCCTGGTGACCGAATTTGAACTGACGCGGAGTTAGGTTAGGCAGGGAACCATAAGGGACACCCAACGACCGCTCCCTCTCGAATGCTTTTCAACGCTGTTTTAGGTTATCTGGTGTACTTTCAAAGCTCTGTAGGTTAATTTTAGGTTGCGCAAAAAAAAATTTATCTGTTCGGTTATTCTACAGGAGCTTGAGTATTCTCGAACTTATTAGGGCTTTTTTGTCCATTTCCCGAAAACGTTAGGTCTTATCGCCTTTCCGAAAATGATAGCTGACTTTTTTTCGGTACCCAAAATGACATTTTTAACAATCCGAAAACAACAAACATTAAACTTCTCATATCGCGAAAGTTCGAGGTCACAGTTGTGCCCCTGAACCGCTGAGAATGAACGAAATATCATCGATTTAGAGCGTTAAATATTCCGAAACATGAACATTCTACAAGTAAGATTAATACAACTAAGTCTGCCCTTGCATGTTCACTGTTTCTTTGTTTTTTTGTTTTTTTGTTTTTTTTTTTTTTGGTGATTTCTACCGTTTTGTGCTTTCATTGCCATCACTGTTATCCCAGTCCCTTTATAAGAGCATACCAGCTTTGTGAGTGCCCGATCTCCAACAGGCGGGAATCAGCGGTCTTCATGTTAGGTACCAGGTTCTCTCGGTTCTCCCGCCATGTTTGGCAGTTCGTTGGAACTTACATCGAACTCGAGCTCTCTTTTAGCGGGCCAAAAGCCACTCTACCTTCGCTTCGTCACCGTGCACGGTTTCAAGGCAAAGTTTACCGTTACCCAGAAGTTGAAGATAGCGATTACAGGCAACAAAAACGACAGGTAAGCAAGTTTTGCATAAATTGAACGAGCAGAGTAAAGTAACGTCAAGATACGTATACATTTCGTTTTGCCTTTGGTTGTGAATGTGTCATTATCAAGGAGAGGTGACATTGCTTGTGGAATCGACTTTGTCGATGTTTACCTGCCGTGCATAAAGAGCTTTATTATCTGTTATTATCTGTTCTCGATAACTGAGCATGAGCATGCGACATTTGTTATTGGCTTATATGCACCTCGTGATTCTTTCTGATGCATGCTCTTGTAAGGTTATGTTGCCCTCTGATGTGAATGCTAGTAAGCTAAAATGTAATGTGCCATCTTCAGCAGAGAAATTTCTCTTATGCTAGAGTAAGTATTCTGAAGTTACTCAAGTGTCTACAGTTGTACCTACATGCAAGTTACAATATGCTGTTATACACAACTGTACATGGACATTACACCCACTGGTGCTGATACTGTAGTAAGTTAAATGTTGTGGTATTTTCTTTCACAAAAAAAAAAACACTATGATACTTTATAAAGAGGTATACATGTACCTCAAACTGTTGTGAAAACTACACAGGACTTGAAAAAAAGGAAGAGTAACTTGCCCAGGCAGGAATATCTACTTGTCTTGGACGACACAGTATAGTCAATCGATTATTTCATAACAATCAATAGAAATTAGTCAATGATATCAGAAATCAATAAAAGGATTCGTCATGAGTCATCGATTGTGATCAAATTTTCAATAACCATTATCAATTTTGCTGATACTAGCTTATCTTTTAAGCAACATTTAATAAGAAAGAAATGAACAAAAGATTTAAAGTGAAATATGAAATCATGAATACAATTGCATAAAAACATAACATTGTATCTCGTAAACAGAATATTTTGCTGGCATACATGTATCAGGGACTATGTTTTGGGGGTTTTTGGTAGTGCCTTTGAAATCTACATAAAAAAGTTACAATCAAACATTGTGTTGAGGGACACAATTTTTCTATAGTTTAGGTGAACTAACAAAGAGAGACCAACTTTCAATTGATTCTCTAATGACTGATAGATTTGGTAAAGTCAAACTGATAACTTAAAACTTTTCTAGCATGTGAGTATAAATTTCATTTCATTGATCAATAGCACTGATAACACTTACATTAATTTCAATTTATTGATTTATATCAATTTATGGATCTATTTCAATCGATTGCCTTACCCTGGGATGACCAGACAGCACTTTAGAGCCCTGTCACAGCTGTACATTTTACTTGTATGAAATTGGGCTCTTACCAAATACATGTAGGTTTCATGTGTCATGCATCTGTTCATGCATCTGTAGCAGGGCAGGAAAAAAATTGTAAGTCACTTGCCCAGTGGGCCAGTCAATTTCAGTTTTCACTTGCCCCACTTAAATATTAGCTGCCAGTGTGGTGGCCAGTAAGGAAATCAGAGGACAAATGCGAATGAAGTACACTCGGATTCCAAACTATTTCTTGCTTTCAACCTAATAATTAACTAATCTTTAGGTCTTAAGTTTTGAAATGGAATGACTGGAAATTATCATTTATCAAGCTGGCATTTTTAGTCAGACTCACAAGACTACTGACGCTACATTGTAATTTCACTTGCCCACTGGGCCACTGAACTTCTATTTTCGCTTGCCCAAGAGCAAAATTTACTTGGCTGAGGAAATCAGACCTGGGTTTTTTCTTGCCTTGAGTAGATCACAGATAACATCAAAATGTGGTAAAAACAAAAAATAGTCACATAAGCCATTACCAGAGTGTGTCACAGAATTTGTGAATTTTTCAGGCGTGTGTCACTGATGTTTTTACCACATTTTGATGTCTTCTGTGATCTATTACTGAACAGATGCACGACAACATAGAATCTGTCTGCTTTGTAATACATAACAAAGAAACAAAAACAAACTTTTATGACATCATCTGTACCTTTGTCCACCAATAGAGCATAAGTGTACGTAAGAAACAATCAAATTGTGCCTGCAAATAACTCGACTTATTATTTAAACATTGTTTGATAGGAGTTTGATTTATTGTGCATGAATATTACAATGTAGGAGATAGTGAACATTGAATAGTTACTGCCACAGATTTTGAGTTTAGTTCTTCTACATCCTCTGACATTCAGTGCCTTCCAATCAGAGATGCAAATTTTTTGTCACACAGTAGCTACAGATGTAGATGTAAGATCTGTTTGATTGATGAATATTCAGGGCTCAAAACAATGGCCGGTCAACGGGCAATGTCTGGCCAGAATGGTGACTTGACTGGCCAAAAACTTCACTCGCCGGTCATGTTGACCAGTCATGTCATGTTGAGACGGTCACGTTGTTCATTCTTGAATAAACAATCAAATCCCCAACTGTAAATCTGAGAGTTTTTATCTCTTTTTTATTATGACCTCTAACGAAAACACACACCAATGCATACATGTATCTGTTTGAACAGCTAAAGACCATTCACTTGCTGTTTGTCATGCATTCAAGATTGATAGGAATGCCATTCGAGTGACTGGGGTTAAATCTGTTCAGAAAAATATTAAGCCAATCTTTAAACGGTCTAGCAGTGACTGGAACAAACAAACTATATTTGTGGGTTTAATTTGGCTCACATTATGTGTAATTGATTTTTTCGTAAATATCTTGACCAGTCAGAAAAGAGACATGACCGAGCTAAAATTACTTTGGCCGGTCAACATGACCGGCTACAGTCCGATTTCAAATGTCACAGTATAAATTGGAATGATAAGAAACAAAATAATAACTCCAGTGTAAAATTCGCTGATTGATATCATACATAGAATTTGCTGATTCATACTCAGCCATAACTTATCTTATTTAACGAAATGTTTTATGTTACTTGTAGGATGAAGTAAAATCGAGAGTGGTCAATACATGCATACTCCTTGGCATTGATGCTTGATCAGGAAAAAATCAGCCACTGAGAAGTCTACCGTACCTATGACTCTATAAGGGGTCCAAGGTCCATTTCTTGAAGGCCCTGGAAACTTTTCGGGCCCACAAAGCCATCTTTAATTGAGCTGTGTCTAAAAACTAAGAGCTGTGTATGCCTGAAACTTCTTGTGTGAAGGAAACCTCTGTTCATATTGAGAATAAGCGAATAAAACAGCTCTGTAAGCATAAGATTTCAGATTTTGGTATGGCTTTCTGGGTGCGAAAACTTTTTGGGACCTTCGAGAAATGGGCCCCTGGTGCATTACAGTCTAACATGGTGATCTTCAACACTTTCTGGCATAAATTCAACCACTTTAAACATTATTTTTAATGCTTTGAAGTATCACCTACACTGTACCTGTGTTAGTGAATTAGCATTAAATTTGAATATCTTAGATTGCTAGGTTGATACTTATTGTTCAATACAGCAGCTATACGATTTCATCATTAAAAGCAAAGGCTATGTTTACATACATGTAGTACCAGAACAATAATTTATTAACTTATGATGTGTTATGGGAACTATGGTACTAGATAGGCCTTTCAATTTCAACAGGTCCCTATGAATTTTTTTTTTTACAGTACAGTTTTTTTTTATCACAAAAAGAAAAAGTAAAATTTTGAATATTGTTTACAGTGAATGTTTTGTCAGGGGTCCAAAATGTTTGTCCTGTTTGGATTCCGTACAGTTTTGGAAAAAGAAGGAAACTGTGACTTTGTAAACATAGCCTAAAAGATGTCAGAAGCCTTGTTTTATGTTATACAATGTAGTATTCCTTTGGCATGAATGTTTTTATGATGAATTTAAAATGTCAATCTCTATCTTTTGGTAAATGTTTTTTCTCCCTATTTTCTGTTATTTCAAAAGAACAATTCACTCTATGAAAAAAGTTGATCAATATTTCACACTTACATTGCAGTAATTTTCGTAATAAGGTAAAGGTAAAGACTGCATATGAGTCACATGGCCCAACAGACTGGAGCTTATCCCGCTTTCTGTAGCAGGAAGCGACTAGGACTATTTCTACTCCCCCTGGATGAGATGCCAGTCCATTGCAGGGTTACCCCACCATTAAACTCGCTGGTACCCACTTATTCACCTGGGTGGAGAGGCACTGAGAGTAAAGTGTGTTGCCCAACAACACAACAGAATGTACCTGCCTAGGGCTTGAACCCGGACCGCTCGATCAGGAGTTGAGCGCACTACATGTAACTACGAGGCCATCGTGCCTCCCACATTTTTCATAATAATTATTAAGGCTAATTTAATCCTGCATTAATTACTTAGTAAGAAAAAAAAAACAGTTTATTCATTCGTTTTATGACAAAGGTATTATCATTATGTTACATTTGACTTTGTGAATTTAGTATATATTTAAGACAGGTATCCATTTGCAAACAATTTTAATTGAGTAATATGCCTAAATTGCAAAATTTTCACTAGTTGTAGCTGACAACAGTATAGTTCTTAATCATTTTATTATTTATGAATTAAATAGAGTTGAATATGACATGGTTTTGCACAATCTTGAAAAGGTCTTGAATTTTAGTAGTCTTCTTGAAAAGTGCTTGAATTCGGTTAAAGGAGCTCAGTCATGGTATTTTAAAATATTTTGGCCATGCACAAAATTACATTTAAGTCGTCTTGTTATAGATAGAAAGAAAAGAAAACATGTTTTATTTGTTGCAATGAGTACATTGTAAACCTTATTCATGGCATATAAAAACTATTTGAATTTTACTGAGTTTGTTCTGATTGCAATAAATTTCTGATTCTGTATAAATTTGCATGTTTTCTACTATTATAATTAAGGTCCACAGATTTGATTACAATAAAACAGTACATTCCATGCATTTTTCTTCAAGTTATTATTTACAAGTTATTAATCACACAGGGTTTCTCCCTCCCTTTTTCGATTTACATGTTATTTACAGGCTCCCTTTTTACATTTCCAGGTTATTTCAAGGCTCCCTTTTTTGATTTACATGTTATTTACAGGCTCCCTTTTTCAATTTACAGGTTATTTACAGGCTCCCTTTTTCGATTTACATGTTCTTTGCAGGCTCTCTTTTTCAATTTACAGGTTATTTACAGGCTCCCCTTTTCAATTTCCATGTTATTTGCAGGTTCCCTTTTTCGATTTCCATGTTATTTACAGGCTCTCTTTTTCCATTTACATGCTATTTACAGGCTCCCTTTTTCGATTTCCAAGTTATTTACAGGCTCCCTTTTTCGATTTACACGTTATTTACAGGCTCACTTTTTCAATTTCCATGTTATTTACAGGCTCTCTTTTTCCATTTACATGTTATTTACAGGCTCCCTTTTTCGATTTACATGTTATTTACAGGCTCCCTTTTTCGATTTACATGTTATTTACAGGCTCCCTTTTTCGATTTACATGTTATTTACAGGCTCCCTTTTTCGATTTACATGTTATTTACAGGCTCCTTTTTTCCATTTACATGTTATTTACAGACTCCCTTTTTCGATTTACACGTTATTTACAGGCTCCCTTTTTTGATTTACACGTTATTTACAGGCTCCTGTTTTCATTTTCCATGTTATTTACAGCCTCCATTTTTTTTATTTACATGTTGTTTACAGCCTCCCCTTTTTATTTACATGTTATTTACAGTATTATGGCAGCCTCCCTGTATTAAATTTACATGTTATTTACGGGTTTCCAGGTTGAATCACAAGAAATTTACAGGCTATTTACAGTATTTGCAGGAACAGTTTACATGTTATTTACATGATCTTAGCCCTTTGCTTTGAAACATTTACAGTGTTTTCTTCATCATTTACATGTTTCACTTGAAACATTTACATGTTTTTTACATGAAACCTCCAAAACATGTAAAAGGGGAAAAATCATGTAAATTAATCTTTACAGTCTCTTTTTGATTATTTACATGTTAATTACATGTTATTTACATACTCTGTAAATTTTCAACTTTTCCAGTGTATAGCTATGGTTCAAAAGTGCAAATTATTTTTATTCTTTTCTAAACCACATTATCTTCCACGTTTTCGTAAAATTAGAACTGTTTCTAAATGGTGAGACATTTCAATAACTCTGTTGTCTTTCAATTAGCCAAGAGTAGAGACAAATGTGGTATCACTGTAGGTTAAAAATGCTGTCGGTTTTATTTTTCAGATGATATCTCGCTAATACCATTAGACTACCCCTTCAAAACAAACCATGACAAACAAATCAAAAGAGCTTAAAATATTTGACTTCACTAAACTGAGCAAACCATAAATTATTTATAAACTCCATTCTACTAAAGAACATCTAGATTTTATTTTTTCAGATGATACTTCACAAACAAACACTAATGGACTACGCTTTGAAAGCAAATGACGACAGACAAATTAAAAAGGCTGCAAATGTTTGACTTCGCTTAATTGAGCAAATCCACAAATTACTTAAAGACTGTACCTCATAAAACCCTTTCACTGAAAAGTACTGATCACTATTCAAAGAGGAGCTCACAGAAAATTAATTCACGGAGTAAGTATTGTTAAGGGAGTTCGTGTGTGGCTTTAATTTGATTGTTTCTTCGTTTTTTTGTAATTATTTGTATTCTTAACTTTTCTTTAGTTTTAGGTTTTAGCTTTTTGTCGCTTATTATCCCTGTTAATTTAAAGGTAAGTGACTGAGACGCCTAAACATAACCACCCTGAAAACTCTTTGGAACGACCGCAGCTATAGTGCATTTTGGGTAATACTTTCACTTGTAATCAGGGATGAGCTTAGATGCAGGATTTTTCGATACCTTGAACAAAATTATAATTGGTTATACCGGTTCTTTGTTTTTTGGCTTTTTAAGTAGAAGGTTAAATGAGGGGTTCAGAGCCATAGCGGGCTAAACCACTTTAATTTAATTTACAGAAAAAGCTCTGTTAATTTAAGTTTTGAAAAAAAAATATTGAGAAGGTTTTTCTTGTGAAAACATGTTTATTCTTTATAGGAATATCATTTACATCATGATATGAGTTATCTTTACCAGTATTATAGTGTTCACTTTAAGACTTAGTGAAACAAATAATAACAATAGTGGTCGCAGTTCTGTCAAAGCCAATTCATACAGTTTCTTCTTTACGACAATAATGACTTGACTCAGTTGGGAAGCTTTGAATGTGAGCTCGCACAAACTGAACATCCTCTTCAGGGGTTTTGTTTTTAGGCTCATGTCTACCCCTTTGATCTGTTTGTGGAGATCCCAAACTTTGCATTTTCGATAGAGCACGAGAAAGCCTGTCATTAGATATAGCATAAATGGCCAAGAAAGCCTTTTTGCATACCCGAGTAGACATTCCGTTGTCGTTTATGTAATATTGACGAGAATAATTTCTTCGCGAGTGCAAAGAAGTCTCGCCTTTCTTTCCATACCTTCGCTTTACAGACGTGACTTTCACACTTCCACATAAGAAGGCATTCTGTGCAGTCCAATCTCCAAGCTCCCAAAAACCTTCGAAAACATTTTCACGCCGTTCTTGTGTTACTCTTTCAAAGCACTTCAGCGGGCAGCGACAGTCTTTACCCAGTTGTTTTGCTGCAAATGTACGTTTCACGCCTGACTTTGATACTGTTTCATATTCCTTACCTCTGTTAGGAAGACGTTTCCGTTTGTTTTTCTTCTACTCTTCAGGATTTCGTTTTCTCTTATGGAAATTGCCGCTCAATAATTGCTCACCTCTGTCCGCCATTTTGTTGATAGCACATGGTACTGCCTAACTGTGAGCCAACGGGCAAATGGTCAGCAGTATAAGGGTTAGCCCATTGTTCCACAAAGAGCTGTGACGAAAGTCACTGTGGTCCAATGTTCAGGGGGTACCAAAGAATCTCCCATTTCCTTTCAGGGTCAGACCACTTTCCCACTAAAAAGATGGTCCAAATTTAGATTGGAAACAACAATAACATCGAATATGAAATTTTGGTGGGTTAGCCCGATATGGTTCTGAACCCCTCAAATGTTTCTAAAGCCAAGTGCTGTGATGTACTCGGTGGGGTGGGGGGTGAGGTAAATCTTTTAATCTTCTAATCTCATTTATCGGCTAAAGTTTCTGCAATTTTGACTGAGCTATCATTTAAAACTACAGCCAGTTATCAGTAAATCTGGCAGATTTTAGATCTCAGGCATTGGTTTAAAACTTGGTTTCGCTACTTCTCAAGTCGCAGTCAAACTGTTGGATCTATTGTACACTATCAGCCATTGGTGAGCAGACTGGCGACGTTTTGCTGTTTTTCACATGTTTCGGAGGAACATTTAAAAATAAAACAAGTGGATAGTTATAAAAATTCCTGAGAAGACGAAAAGAAACACATTCATTCGTTAAAACAAATGATGCCGCAAACAAGTGCAAATTTTAAATAGTCATTCACAGCTTTTGTAAAGCACGGAGTTATTTACTGCATAAAGAAATGGTTCAAAATCGCATAGATTACTCGGTCAAGCTCATAATCTAGTTGTTTGATAATGAATTGTCCATTTAAGAAGCCCTCTTTTTGCGTTTTCGAAAACATTGTGCTATATTGCTATGGTTATTTAATGCGCAGATTCTCTTACCACGAGACAAATCATGGACCAAAAATTGATGTTTGTGACAATGATGCTCTTGGTACTCCCTTCCGTTTCAGCATTGGGTAAGAATGTGTTGTTTTTGTCTTGTTTTGTTTTGTTTGTTTGTTTGTTTGTTTGTTTTTAAGAAAACTCTGTATCAGTTTCATTCAGTCGACATAGTGTTTTTGGTGGCGGGGATCCCTGGAAGAGTGAAAAAAAAGAAAACGGAATTGCAACTTCTACAAAGAGTCAGTGTAACGGAAAGAATACTAACTACATGTACTTATTAACCGAGAGTAAGATCTCAAACAGAGACCTCGCCGTATTGACTTAGCGATAGCAAGGGTGAGATTTGAGAGACTTCCGTCAGGACCGAACCTTCGAGGTTTATAAATTGTTTATTACCTGACTTTTTTCTTTGTTTTTGCATGCCCGTAATCGGCCCGTGAGCATTACGGGAGTATAATGCCCTAAAATAAACCAATCCGAGCGTGTGATATATCGGCTACAAACACAAGCCACATCTAAGATTAAATAATATTAAATAAGACAAGGTCGGTGTTACGTTGACTAATTCATCGACTCATGCATTTGTCATCTTCTCAGACCACTGGGTCAAAGTAAATCATCATCCCGTATGTTTCGGCGCAAGGGATAACCGGTATGGCAGTTTCAACGTCCCTTACGGTGGCAAGATAGCCGCAGTTAAACTGATCCACCTTAGCGGTTACGTTATGTGCCAGACTGGCTTCATTTCCTACTGGTCATTCTGGGGCTGTGGAAACAATCCTGCAGTAAAAAATCACGTCAGTCTTGCCATAACAACGTCAAGCAATGTCCTCCTTATGCCACCAAACCCGTTTTTCACGTACGCTGGGGGTGCTGGAAAGTGGTCCGAGTTACCCGGATATAACTCGCTTTCTCCTGAGATTATCCTGCCACGTTTCTCTTCTTACTCGGTGAGCTCGGGCCAAGAGTTGCGACTGTGGTATGGTGAGGATTTGGTGGGTCACACTGAAAGCGACAATGGAGGATGGGTCTGCTGCAATGTTTACAATCTCTATGTCTGAAAATATAAGTTCTGACAAGATTGCCGTTAAAAGTTTTACGCAGATTTTTCTGAAACGATTTAATTTGTTTATTTCTTCGCTTTCCAGGTGCAGCAGTTAAAAATTCTAGTAACGTTTAGTATTCGAAATATTGCTTTACGTCTGGAGGGAAAGGAAAAACGGAGATAGGAAATGTGTAAGGCTGTAAAATTCAACAGTGATTAAATGACAATATCATTGTACACCATAGAGCACGTAGAGTACAACTGTGTTTGAACTAAGTGATTAGATGGCAATTTTATTGTACACATAAGGTGCATAACGAGTTAATTTTGTTTTAATTTGAGCAACTAAAATAAAGCAAAGCTATTAGGCAAAGAGTTGTCAATTTCTTTTCTTCTTCTTTACACCGCACACGAAACATACCAGTCGTCATAATCAACGATCTTACTGTAATAATCAGCTTTCTGATTAATCGTAAGGGGAATCCACTCCACTGACAATCTAGCTCTCATGAACAGAAGTAAAACATAAAACAACTTCAGCAATAGCATTCGCTCAGAATCTGTAATGAACGCTACGGCTTTATTATTGGTAAAAAGCTTAACAGAGGAATTATGCAAAATGAAGGCAAAATTTTTTAACGCAAAACTAACAGACTTTAATTCCATCCAAGTGGAGCTTTGCTTCATTTCAAGATCATCAAAAGTCTTGCGGGCAACAGGAAACCCCTCGATCTCAACATAAATATAAGAAGCGCAAGCAACTTCACTAACGTCGGAATATACAATGTGATTTAGGGATATTTACCGGCCAGACAATGTGATTAGGGATATTTACTGGCTATATAATGTAATTAGGGATATTTACTGATAGAAAAAAGGTCTAGATTTAAGTGCTGGAATAATGGCACTACAACAATTTATCTCAGAAATAGCTTCAATAGTAAGAATAACCCTGGCGTTCCAATATGCTCTGCTGTCAATAAGAGAATGCAGTGCTTTCATCCTAATCTTACAAATATGTCCAAAAACAAGCATACAGGAAATGATTCGCCAGTTAACCAGGAACATCAAATTATTGATGTTTCTTTAAGCTGCTTGTGAATTATGTGTTATTTACCATAAGGGTTGTGACTTCAAACTGCAGTGACTGGATCCTTTAAGCTTAAAGATGCAGACATGGCTAAGTAGCTAATAACTATAAGGTGGGAGAACAAACTACTTCTTTTTGTGCTATTTAAGAGTTTTGAGTTTATTACATTGAATCACAACCGACGTCAACGTAACTGGAACAACAGAAAGGATTTCGCTTCCTCCAGTCACTCCCGCTGATGTGCATTCTTTTTTCATCGTGTCATTCCCTTCAATTCTCTTCACTCCACACAGGTTATACCATCTGTTACGTTTATTTACGTTCAAATGTCCGTTTGTTTACTTGTTTATCAGTTTTTCTAGTCAGAACTTAAGAAATGGTAGTTAAACACCAACGCCTCCGCATGCATAGTACTCAAAGCTCTTGTTTATACATATATACATACATACTGCAGACGTATATACTTTATTTGTCATGGTAGGTTAAATTAAAGGCTGCCAGAGGTTGATGTGGACCTGATGTCTGCGATAAAAAATTTGTTGTGTAACAATGACAATATGTTAGAGACACAATAAGTGGAAATAAAAGGAATGAAAATGTAGAACGGTCTATATTAAGTTAATATATTGGAAGGGCAAACTACATGACATTTTGCGCAGTTTAAGGATTTGGAACTATACTAAATATGCTATTATGAAATGTATACATTCTTCGGGATTAAAATTACTAAAGTAAAAAAAAAAATATGCAAAGTCTTGATTCTTATTAGACACCATACATGCTCTTTCAGAAAACTGGTATTGTGTCCCCAATTAGTCCGCTAGGGCTTAATACTTTGACACTTAAATCAAGGTTCTTATCTTATCTTATCTTATCTTATCTTGCATTGCGTGCCGTTTAGTAGTCATTCGCTCATCTTGTGACTACAAATCATTCAAGATGCGTCAAGTAAGGATATAGGTATAGTATATAACGCTTTATTAGCAGATTTTTACTTTCACCTTTCCAGTCGATTCAAGGTGCAAGTTGCGTTCACAACGCTGATTAGCAAAACCAAACGAGCGAGACAACTTGGGATTTAGAACCGATTGTAAGTACTTGCAAGTTACTTGTTAAACTCCCCTTGTAAATTTTATCAGAATAATTTTAGAATTCGGATTGAACCAATGCAAGTATGATAATGAATATGTCGCATTGAACAAACTGTGTCTACGTGATCCAATGTTTTGTTATTTTATGTATTAAATTTAAAGTTAGTACTGATTTGATCAGTCAGTGTCATTAACGATGTAAATTCATTAAATAAAGTCTCTTTCTACATGTTTATCTACCTGGGATCGACACAGCAAATTCTACGTCTTTAATTTCGTAACTATGTCATATTAAAAATTGATTTGCCTGTTGAAAGAGAATGGGTTCGATCAATTGCCAATTGTAACTTGCAGTTGTCGCCAAACTTCTATATTCTTTGCTCTTGTGCAAGTGAATTTTGTCGCAGAGTGTTTGGCGAAAACCCCATCGCTATGATTTGCTTCCCTGGTAGAAAAAGCAGTGTTTAGGAGCGCAAATGTTTCACTCTTTCTAAAGATCCGCCCTGTTATCGTAGCAATTGGGATAAATGTTTTCGCTGTTAACATCATTTTTCCTCTGGTGATCATCCACTCATATAGTCTGACTGACACTTTCAATTTTCTATTGCTCTTTTCTGGGAAAGGGAGATTTGGTCTCTGCTAGCTACAGGGGTGTAAACCGATGGAAAGCACTGTGAAACAAAGTATTACTGTTTACGTCAGAGTGGAACCAGCGCCGGAAAAATGAGCAACATTCTCTCAAGGAAGCTCCACACATCGTCAAACGGAGTAATTTAAACTTAATTCAAACTTTTCTTTGTGCTCCCCGTCATAAATTAAAACATTGGAAAATAAGAGAAAGGGACATCAATTTTCCTTGTCACAGGATCCTAGATTTACTGAAACGAAACTCTAGATGCCGAGTTGATCCTATTTTTTCCCGTTTGGTACTTAATTCGTGATAACAGAGTCATTTATTATTAGGATATGCCGGAGGAGATCAAAATCTCTTGACTCGCTCAGTTTAACTTTTGACAACAAGCCTGTGAGTCCCTGTGAAAACTTCGTAGTACCGAATTTAAGAAGAATTTAATGTATAGGTAAATAAGAAGTGTTTCAAAATAGAAATGAGTGGGAAGAACTATACTCAGAAGTAACTAGAGCGCGTACAATCTGCGAAACCTGAACGAGAAATTAAACCTGGTACTTTTTTCAAAGGGCGTATGTTATGCAATTAACCCTTTGAGCAAGTTCCTGCCCATAGAGGATACACTTCAAATTCTTTCAATGATAGTGGGCCATTCCTAAAGTATGATTTACGACCTTCCTCCTTGAAGCTGTTATTTTGTTGATGTTGATCATGGCGTCTATGGTCATGCGATCATCTCCTGACCACAAGTCATTCAAGATACGTCAAGTACATATATTGCACTAGAGGTTCCATATTGGAAGTGAGTGCTGCACCATCGAGTAAGATGGTGGAGGTGAGATATAACGATATCAGATGGTGTTGGAGATCGTTAGAAAAATATTGTAAATTAATGTCGTAGAAATAAG
Source organism: Orbicella faveolata (assembly GCF_042242905.1). NCBI lineage: Eukaryota > Metazoa > Cnidaria > Anthozoa > Scleractinia > Merulinidae > Orbicella > Orbicella faveolata. The sequence continues at coordinate 15,614,242 of NW_028301578.1, read as the reverse complement.
CAAGTTTAAAGTTGAATTGCATTTTCGAGTGGCAACAAATAGTTCAGTCTGTATCCAGCCAAGGTCGAAAATTGTTTCCAAACGATGGAACTGTACTCTAAGCCGAGCTAAAACTGTGAACCAAGGAACGGCAATGTAAATGCTGTCTATTTTTATTCATCAGCGGAAATATTCGACTCAGTCCACATGGCACGGTGTTTGTTTACGATAAATGAGCACGCGATTACAAATGTTAGCTAATATTGGTGCTTCCAGCTTAGGATACTGTATACAAAAGAGGTTATTCTTAAAGTTATTTAATAGCTTTGCATTAAAAGTGAAAATGTTTAGCATGAAGTTTGAAGGCGAATGTAATTATTTTAGTCCTATGAAACTTGACAATGTGAGTCTCGAGAAACTGGAGCCATCGCGCGACATATAAAGAAATCTTGGTAACCATAAATTATGTTTGAAAGAAGTTTCTCAAATGCTTCTTTTCGCCCAATTTTTACTCAATATCGATAGCAAAATGCTTAGCTATAAATATTTCTTGTTGATTTTGAGTTACGTTCAGACAGAGAAATGGCTTTTGGGTTTAAGCGGATGTTCAAAAAGCCAAAAATCGTAAAGTTCTATACAAACAGTACGCCAGCACAGAAACAATATTGAAGTCCCCAAACAAACATTTTATACCTTTTGTGAACTTTGTTGATTGCTTTCACTATCCATGTTAGAATAATGTGTATTTGGTTATGCCTATTGTTGATATTTGCCATCAATTAAAAGCTATCCACCACGTCACGAAATGTGCACCTTACTTACAGTGCTAAAACGGGGGCCACCCAGACAATGAAAACCAATCAGATGGTAGAACTGAAACAATAGATTCCAACGTTTTAAAATCCAGCCAGTCAAAAGTCCGGTACGAAACAATGACATCTGAACTTGTTCGTTGTGGTGCTACCGTTGGTAGTTTCGCGTGCTGAATTATATGCTGTACTTTCTATGGGGTCGATGGTTGCTTTAGAAAATTCATGGAAAGAAAAGCTGCGTAAGATAGAGTGTCACTCGTAAATATAGATTGTTTTCACGTGACGTCGTCACTTTCTAAAATCCAAAACTAAAGAGCCACCAAATCTTTTATCTTCATCATTAGGAAGAGCATCAGGAAAAGTGCTTATGCAAACGCTTATTTGTTCAGTACTGATAATCAGTCGCCTAAATAGTTAAAGGAAGTTCCACATGTTTACACCATTTTTCGGTCACCATACTGGTTTACCACGGATGTACACCAACATGGCGTTTTCATATTGAGCTCTGTAAATTTCCGCGAAACATCCCAACGAATGTCTCAAGTTTGGGGAAACGCACAGGCCTAAAACGTGGATGTATTTCGATTTATTTTTTATTGCCTGACAGTGTAAACGATCTATATATCGCCAGCAGAGTGTGTTGTGTAGGGTTTGAATATTGCCGCGGCTGTTTAAAAGAAACCCTTCAAATGATTTCTGAGTAGTTTAGCACTTGCACAGATTCGAAATATACGAATTGGAAAGGGATTATTTTCGATGTAACTGAAAGGGGCTGAAAGCAAACTTCAAGCAGGAGAAACAAAAAGTTAACTTGATACAAAAATGGACGTTTGCTTGCCCAAAGAGGATACATTCCAAATCCTCTCGATGTAGCGGGTCATTCCTAAAGTATGATTTACAACCTTTGGCCCTGAACCTGTTATTTTGTTCATGTTGATGATGGCGTTTTTGGTCATGCGGTCATGTCGTGACTACAAGTCATTCAAGATGCGCCAAGTACGGAATATAAACAGATCGCACAACGCTTTTACCAGCAGATTTTTATTTTCAGTTTTCCAGTCGATTCAAGTTGCAGTTTGCGTTCAAATCACTAATTAGCAAAACCAAACGAGCGAGAAATTTTAAGGGACTCTAAATCAATTGTAAGGGCGCGCAAGTTACCTGTTCAACTTCGTTTGTAAATTTTATGAAAATGATTTTATTACTCGGATTGAACCAAGCTAGGTAAGATAATGAATGCGCTGGATTGACCAAACTGTGTCTCTAAGTGATCCAATGTTTTAGTATCTTATACATTAACTTTAATTTTTTAAAATATTTCTGTAGTTAGATTTTAGAGGTTTTATAAGTAAACTGATCAACTGTTTAAGGTAGAGGCCTAACAAACTCCAGTTGCTCGTAGTTAAATAAAGTATCTATCTACCTTAAATCATAACGGGAAATTTCAAGTCTTTAAACCCTAAGATACGTAGCATTCAAAATTGAATTGAACAGTCGAAGGAAAATTAGTTCGGTAAATTGCCAATCAAAACTTGAGGCAGTCGCCAAACTTCTGCTGTTCGTCGCTCTGATGGAAGTGGATTTTGCCGCCGAGTGTTTTGCAATTTCCATGATCTGCATCAGACAAATTCAAGAAACTCTCTTAACTATAATTGGTAGAAAAAGCAGTGGGTAGGATGGTCAACGTTTCAACCTCTATAAAGCGCTGTTATCGTAGCAATGGAGAGAAGTTGTATCTGTTGCATAATATGTTTCCTTTGGTGATCATTTACTCGTTTTGACTGACCGACATATTTAATTTTGTATCGCTTTTTTGTTGGGAATTAAGATTTGATATCTGCTAGCTACAGGAGTTTAAGAGCAAATGCATAGAAAAATCGAGCAAAGCGTGGCCAGGGTTTAAATTTAACTTACCTTTGTTTCGAGTTGCGAGGTATTTATGAGTTTTCAAAGATTTTGGGGTTCATTTTTCTAAATACGGCCTACTTTCAGGAATATTTGGGAAAATAGATTGCGCGCTCTCTCTAGCCATGTTATGGCCGAATAAATAGACCATTTTACAGTTGTTTGCTCAGTGACCTGGCCTCTAAATGGTAGCAAGGATGAAGGTGACCTTGTTTTGATACAGACCTCACCATTTTTGTTGTGTAAATCATCTTGTTCTCATGCTAACTAGTTGGCATTTGAATGAGAAAAGCAGATCAGAGAGGTCTGATCTGTATCAAAGCAAGGTCACCTCGAGCCTCGCTTGCATTCAAAGGCCAGATAACTGAGCACACAACTGTAAAATGGCCTATTGGCAAAAAAAAAAAAAAGCATTGCAAAAACGTCCTCGCGTTAACAGTTAAAATTATATCTTCGGGAATTAGAAGTTTTTGGCACTCTATATTTGTCTGTTTTTCGCTTCCAGATGGTAGCTGTCACTACGAAAAACATATATTTGACAGTGGCCGTTGTAAAGCAAGTTTAAGTCTGTAATTTCAAAAAGACTTTTCTTTATGTGGCCGAGCTCGAATCAAGCTCATTTTATGGCTGTAAAGCGTTGAAATACTTCTCTCTCAAGAGATATAAAAATTTGCTTGGGTTTTTCAGCGGCCGGTTTGAAAAACGCCACCAAAGTCTGAGAATTTTCGCCGAAATTCCAACTAGTTTGCATATTGACATACTGACACGTCAGGGGAAAGCAGTTTAATAAACTGTTGCTTCAAAAAATTCGCTTCCAGTAGCAAAATATTGATTTTAAGGTTTTTAATTCGCTTAATTTTATGCTGCGATGGATGTGGTGATAGAGGAGTACGTTATATAAAATTTTAAGACAAATTTAAGTTAATCACTAAGACTTGATCTATAAAGGTCACCAGGTCATAGCGTATACTTAATTATTATTGTACAGAATGCATTTCATGAACTATAACTCTATGGAACCTTTAATACGAAACCTTTGTGCATAACTGCGATGGTCAATCATATCTTCATATCATTCTACGCACTTCAAATATATGAACTTTCATATATTCAATTGTATTCTTCGCCTTCTACGGGTATATTACGAAGTCACAAAGTGGCCAGCAAATCGGCAATACAGACGTGTTCTTAATATTCTTAGGCGTATTGTAAACTGATTAATAATATGAAAGCTTGAGAAATTTTTGGACAATTTTCCAACATAATTCGTAGTTTTAAAAACCCTTTACTACACTACGTTTATACGATTACCTATACTATTTGCACAACATTCAAACTCGAACTCCTTTAATTTCACGGTCCACCCCTAAAGTAGAAGGCATTTTGAAAGCAAAATTGATATCTTCAGATGTTAGCAGAGTAGATCTTTCTCTCGTTTTGTCTGACCGACATTTTGTATAATATATTATTTCATCACTGTTGGTTAGAAGAAGCTGCAAGACGATGAAGATGTAAAACACTGTGAAACAGTTCATGGCTGTTTATTGAACCTAATTTTCTCACTGATCATTTGTTCTTTCTGTTCCATTTTCTTACTGATATTATGTGACGTTCCTACTCATCCCATGTTTCGACTAATCCTACGTTCGGACTGATTCTGCATCTCTTATCTCTTTGCTTTGATCATTTTATTTTCTAGATTCTCGTACCGTGCTGCACATCATGGACCAAAGGTTAATTTTTGCGGCTATGCTGCTCTTGATACTCCCTTCTATTGCTGCAATGGGTAAGAATATAGTTTAAAAAAAAAAAAAAAAAATCTGCATCAGTTTAATTTAGTCGAGATACATGTTTTTGGGGGGCGGGGATAGGTGGAATTGTGAAAAAGAAAGGAAAAGAGCATTGCAACTTATACAAAGAGTCGCGATCAGTATTTGAGTAAGCAAACATTATGATTAAAAATAGCACCTTTAACTCAGGAAAATTAAGGCATGGGTCAGCAATTATTTTCCTCAAAACAGTTAGGGGGTGGTCTACATTCTGAGGCTTAGTTCATAACAACATAAACTTTTGGGAGACAAATACATCTTCTAAAGTGATTATTTTTGATTTGTAAAACTTATGCAAATTAGGTCACGTGACTTGATACGGCCAAAAAATCGTGGAAATTCTTTGAGCAAAAATGGGAACAGTTTGCAAAAAGAAGGTTTCAACAGAACTGGTACAGGACAAGTCCTAATGACAACAGCAAAGGAACTGTGCTTGGCAATTGTTGAATAGCTCATTATTTTTGGAAATAAACTGTTTCTTCTACTAGTACCCAGTCCTCCGATAAAAGTGATTTGTCTTTTTAAAAGTTTCTTTTTAAGTATCTTAACTTTTCCAAGCGCAGAAACGATGCATCTATTGACCCTTAACTCATGAAACTAACATCAAAGTTTAAGGACATAAGAAAAGTGTTCCCATTTAACAAAAGAGATTTTTTGGTTTGAAGAGGTCACGTGACCTAATTTGCATATTTTCGACATTCCAAATTGACACAAACTGTCAACCTTTTGACCTGGCAAAGTTTCATGCTGCTACAACTGAAGCTTCAAAATATACACTACCCCCTAACTTTCCGGGTGAAAAACTGGAGGCCCTTGCCTTAATTTACTTGAGAATTTTATTAACGTAAATTTGTATATCAATGCAAAATTAATTTACTTACTCATCTACTCAAATTTTTTCAGATCCCTGGGTCAAACTGAATTCCTATCCTGTATGTTTTGGCGCCAGGAAAAACACGTTTGGCAGTTTCAGCGTCCCTTATGGTGGCAAGATAACCGCTGTAAAATTGGTCCACCTAAGCGGTTACGTGACCTGCGATAGGAGAAAATTTTCCTACTGGTCCTTCTGGGGCTGTGGCAAAAGGCCTGCAGTAAAAGATCACGTTGGTGTCGTCATAACAAATTCAACCAGTTACATTATTACGCCACAAAGCCCGTTCCTCAAGAGTACTCCGCCTGGAAAGTTTTCTAATTTACCCAGATTTAAATCGTTTTCTCCTGAGATTATCCTGCCGCGTTTTTCTCCTTTCCCGGTGATCTCGGGCGAAGAGTTGCGACTGTGGTATGGTGAGGATTTGGTGGGCTTCACTGAACACGACAATGACGGACGGGTCTGCTGTAATGTTTACGCTCTCTATGACTGATATAAGTCCTAACAAGATTGCCGTTGAAAGTGTCCGGCAGATTTTTCTGTTATGATTCAATTTTCTTTTTGGCTTTCTAGGTGCAGCGGTTAAGAGTTCTATAGTAACATTTACTATTATAGTTATTGCTTTAAGACCCTGGAGGTAAAGGAAAAACGGAGATAAGAAATGTAGAAGACTGTGTTACAACTGTGTTTGAACTAAGTGATTATATGGGTATTTTATTGTACACATAAGGCGCATAACGAATTGATTTTTCTTTAATTTAAGCAACTAAAATAAAGCGAAGCTGTCAAGCAATGAGTTGTTTCTTTCTTTCTTTCTTTCTTTCTTCTTCTTCTCCTCCTCCTCCTCGTCCTTCTTCTTCTTCTTCTTCCTCCTCCTCCTCCTCCTCCTCCTTCTTCTTCTTCTTCCTCTTCTTCTTCTTCTCCTCCTCCTCATCCTCCTCCTCCTTCTCCTCCTCCTTCTTCTTCTTCTTCTTCTTCTTCTCCTTCTTCTTCTTCTCCTTCTTCTTCCTCTTCTTCTTCTTCTTCCTCTTTTTCTTCTTCTTCTTCTTCTTCTTCTTCTTCTTTTTTTAACACCGCACATGTGCCTTAAATCTACAATAGCAACGATAGCAACGTCCCAAGAACATGTAACAACTGCAGGAGACTATAAATTAAACACTCGGTTATTCCCTGAGACGGAACTACGTTGTTACCAAACGACGAACACAATCATTGTTTGTTTGTTTTTTTTTTACGGTATGCGTGAAACTTTACAAAAACTTTATGGAAGGCAACAGTGTTGAAGCCATAAATCAACTTAAAGCAGCAGGCTGCGCACAAGGGACCACCCTATGGACAAGTTGGTGTCAGACAACATTAGCACCATGTCGGGGGAATTAAAATAGACTTGTTTTCACTCCTCCTAGTAACAATTATCTTATGAGCTCGAGATTTCTAACGCGTGATATTTGGCGATCCCCAAGTCAACTATTGGGCAAATTAAAGTGGTTGTGAGCCACTGAACTCGGATAAATCAAATTCCAAGAAATTTGTATAATACTCTTTTTCTACTTTTCTTTTTATGAGCGCTCGCGCACTTTTCTTTTAAATTATGAAATCTTTATTTGAAAAAAGATATTTTAATGACAAAAAGCGTGCAATTTTGTTGCAAGATCATTGTTGAGGTCTTCCTGGTATTGCAGTCAAAAATGGGAAGAACATTTTGTCTGGTTGAATGAGATGCATAGGCTGAGATGGCTGTGGCTTTTTTGCCCGAGTCCAAATATAAATAGCCAAAAATCTAGAGATTAGTATCAAGATGATCAGTGATTTTATTAAGAACATTGTCTTTGCTATCAAACCCATTGAGATATGCAAATAGATGGAGTCATCCTAGTGTTGCACATGCAACAATTTGCACATTCCAACGCGTGGGCACGGACTTCACTTTCACTGTTTGCACTACGTCTAAGAACTTAGTTTTGCATATTAAAGTTACTTGATCGATTGCACGGCATGGTGCAACATGCATGGTGGCAGGGAGTTGAAAATATTTAAGCCGTTCTTGATCGGAACTCTGGAACAACACGATGGCGTCTCCCAGTTCTCCGTTTCCGAGTCTCAAAACAACGGGCGACAACAAACACGATATGGAATTGTACGTAGAAGATTTAATCGATGGTTGTGTGATGCATCAGAACTGGTACGACCCAGCGAAGGAAACTGAAGCGGCGACATGGATTAAACCGGACAAAGCGATGGCTTGCCTTGGAGCATCTCTGCATGTCTCCGGCTGCGAGATCGACATGCAAGTAAAGTTTGGGGCTGACCGAAGAGAATCAAGAGTGAAACCTGACCTTGTTGTGGCTGCGCTAAGAGATTCTTATGGCGCTGGTATCGGCGTTTCAGGCGAACGACAGAAATTTCTTGGCTTTATTCAAGAGGAAAGCGAACCTATTGTCTACTGGGAAACTAGAATCTGCGACCACTGAAGGTGCACAAATCAGGTTGGAGGGTACTAGAAAATAGTGGGTTGTCATGGGAACGGAATTTTTTATAGGCCTAGATGTGTTGCACGTAGGATTATTAGCCTGCCAAGTTGCGAAGGTTTCTACTGGAAATTGACCGAGATAGCGCTACTTGATACTTGATGTAATATTTAGCTGAGTTATATGACGTAATCAATTATTACAATTACATATTTTACCCTTTTTTTTGAAACTCAAATATTTCCTGAACCAATGCAGACATTTGCAAACGATAGAAGGTGTTGTTAATCCTGTGTGATAAGAGTGTGTATAGTTGCTTTTAACGATAGCTTTCAACTTAAAACAGGCTGTGTTTGTAAACTTGACTCCGCACGTCAACTTAGGAGAAGAGAAATGATACTCCATTTGAAAACATCTGACTAAAACAAACTTGATGCTCACCAATATATTGGTTCTCTGGTATATCGGTGAAAACATAAAGCATACGGTATGCCTTCAGTTTTAGAAACACGGTACAACTTACCCAGCTAGACTTATTATTTCTGGTTTCAATCATAACTCTCGGTGAACAATCATGATTATTAACTAAGAAAAAACATAAACGAAGTGGCTCTTTATCCTCAATATATTCTTTCATTTAAGGAATGTCTATAATTAAAGAGAAACATCTGCAATATATATGAGTTATTGACCAAGTGTGAGGTCAAGATGGCTGGATATTGGCCAAGTTCTTTTTTTGCGTGTTTATGGACCGAGACGGAGTCGAGGTCCAGAAACACGCTAAAAAAGAACGAGGCCAATATTTAGCCATCTTGATCAAACAAGCTTGGTCAATAAAGTATTTATTATATGACTATAGAGGAAGTTCTTCTTGCGGGACACGGCGGGTAGTCCCGAGCGGTCAAGATAGCTCCATCTTGCCCGTTCGGGCAGCCAATCACAGCGCAGGATTTGATTCATCTTGCCCGCTCACGGAGCTGGCCATATAATAAATGTTGTTTATTTTTCATTCTTTAATCATTACAGTTTCTAGTACTTGGTTTTGGCTACCACCTGCGAGATTTGATCTGCCTTGCTTAAGTTCTCTAAGACTAATGTATTAGCTTGTCATATAAGCCCAAATAAATTTAACCTGGTTCTTTGTTGTGGGTGGCGCGGTGGCGCGGTGGCGCGGTGGCCTCATGGTGAGTGCACTCCTCTCCGGATCCAGCGTTCTCGGTTCGAGCCCTATCCGGGAACATTGCGTTGTGTTCTTGGGCAAGACACTCACTCTCACCGTGTCTCTCCACCCAGGTGTATAAATGGGTACCAGCGAATTTAATGCTGTGGGTAACCCTGCGATGGACTGGCATCCCATCCAGGGAGGAGTAGAAATACCCCTTGTCGTTTCATGCTACAGAAACTGTAGAGAAGTTCCGGCCTGACGGACCACCTGGCTCGTATGCAGACTTGACCTTTTACCTTTATCCTCCATTTGGCATTGCTTTATTAGAATTTTGATCTATTGCTTAATAGCCCATTTCCGAGCTGCCTTAAGCCTCACCATCCACTGAAGCTAGGCCTGGTGCTCAACCATTCATATGAAGATGACTTTAATTTGCATGTGAATGAAATCTCGCTTTCATTTGAAAGGATGGACACCAAGACTCGCTTTGTGTAAGAGGCTAAAAGTAATACGGAAATGGTTTATTTCCAGCCGCGGCGTGGTAGATTAGCTGCGTTAGACTTCATCGTGAATTTTAGTTTCCTGAACCGATCAAAATTTAACGTTCACCTCTCAGTAAGTTTGAAATTACGGAAACTATCGTGTGCACTTGAATTGCATCTGGAGCCCTTTTTTGTGTCTGCTGTGTTTACAATACATGTAGACACAAGTGCCCATTGCGTGCCTATATTTTCAGATTTGTGGATGTGGGGTCTTAACTCTTCAGGATAAAGAAAAAAAAAGAGCAACTAGCCTTTTTCTGCCATTGTTGCAATTCAGCTTACCAATAATAAGGAGAGATTTACTTGGCCTCTTCGTAATCAAAAGATAAAAATGTTCGCTGGCTAAGATATTTCAAAAAACAACATAAGCTTTCGGCTGTCAATCTACAGCCTTCGACGGATAAAAATGGAACGCAAAATGATAAAATATATGCAAGAAAAGGCGAGATAAAAATAAGAAGAAGAACAAAAGCAAAGTATAAACGTGTAAATAGGTGACTATTGATAAAGTGTATCATCGTTTGTCACACGATGTAATCACTTTAGATGTAGATCGCGACGTTTCGACTGCTTACTGCCAGTCTTCTTCAGGCGATAAGGTCGACTGATTGCACGGTATCATTTATATCACAAAGGTCGGCTGTGATTGGTGCATTTCGATCCTCCTATTGTTCCATTGTTCCGACGATAAGCTGTTCCCTTAGTGGTCCGCTGTTGTACCGTTCTCCTGTTGTTGTGTTTTTTGATCGTGGGCATCCACGCTTCAGGAATTTCAATTCCACTGTCCCTGTTGATGTTATTAGGGTGAAGTCTTATGTGAATAGCTTCCTTGACCCTACGTGTGTACCAGTGAGGATCTCGATCAATAAACTTGACCTCATTCCAGATAGGATAGTGGCCGGTCTCGTAGGTGTGTTCAGAAACGGCGGAGGTCTGGGTACGGGCGAGTCGTATATCCCTGTCGTGTTCTTTGATCCTCTCCTGCATAGATCTCCCTGTTTCTCCGATGTAGACTTTGCCGCACTCACAGGGAACCCTGTAGACAACACCATCCTGTTTAGCCGGGTTGACGGTGTCCTTTGGTCGCACTAAGTGTGACCGAAGTGTCGTGTCGGACTTGAAGACGGTGCGAATGCCTTGCTGTTCTAGGTAGCGGCGGAGAGACTCCGAAACTCCTTGGACATAAGGTAAAACGGCGGTGGATTTAAATTCCGCGACGGGCTCTCTTCTTGGGGTTGTTCGTGCCTTTGTGATCTTCTGTACAAACGAGGAGGGATATCCGTTAGAAACAAGTACAGATGACAGATGTTTCTTCTCTTCAGCGATTACTGATGGTTTGGTCACGAGACGTTTAACCCGGTCGTACAGACACGTCACAATACCGCGCTTTACTGACTGAGGGTGGTATGAATCATACGCTAGGTACTGATCAGTATGTGTTGGTTTCCTGTAGACACTGGTGGTAAGGCGGCCATCAGGTTCTCTATAAACTGACGTGTCGAGAAAGGTGATCTTGCTGTTATTCTCGATCTCCATGGTGAAACGGATTGATGGTTGTTGACTGTTTAGGTGTTGCAGGAACTCATCAACTCTGTCCCGATCCAGGATGGTGAAAGTATCATATACGTAGCGTTTCCAGATCTTAGGCTTCCAAGGTGGGGACTCTATTGCTTGTTCTTCAAATATCTCCATGTAAAGATTAGCAATAACCGCTGATACAGGGCTTCCCATGGCTGCGCCGTCTCGTTGTTCGTAAATCGATCCGTTGTACTGGAAGTACGTAGATCTTAATACGAAATCCAAGAGGTCCGCGATTTGAACTGGTGTAAGTGTCATGCGGTCAGCCAGGCCTGCGTTGTTCTCCATTTTTTGTAGTGCAGCTTGTACGGCGCCCTCGATCGGTACGTTGGTAAACAGTGACTCTACGTCGAAAGACACCATGATCTCGTGGTACTGGATCTCTTCACTGGCGATGGTGGAGGCGAAGTCTGTTGAGTTTTTCACACGACGCAAAGTAAAATTGGCGATGTACTTACTTCTTTTTACGTGACGCGTGATTGGTGAAAAAAACAATTCTCCGTAACGCGTGATTTAATAGAAAAATTCAGCGTGATGCGTGATTGGTACCCCACCTTTGCCACCCTCTCTATAACTCGAGTCATTGGATGTTCAAGCTAGAGGCCAAACAATTTACAATTGCTGGAAGTTAAATGAAGTATCTATCTACCTATCTATCTACATATCTATCTCCCTGGAGTCAGACCGGGGAATTCCAAGTCTTTAAAATCTTAAATATGTCATATTCAAAATTGATTTGCCTGTCGAAAGAGAACGAGTTTGGTAAATTGCTAATTGTAACTCGCAGTAGTCGCCAAACTTCCATATTATTTTCCGTTTGTGCCAGTGAATTTTGTCGCAGTGTCTGGCGATTTCCCTGATCTATAGCACACTAATTAAGAAAACCCCATCACTATGATTTGCTTCCTTAGTAGAAAAAGCAGTGTTTAGGAGGGCAAATGTTGATCCTCTATAAAGTTCTGCCCTGCATGCATGTTATCGTACCAATTAGGAAAAATGTTTTCCCAGTTGACAAAATTTTTCCTTAGTTGATCATTCACTCATTTCGTCTCATCGACATTTATATTTTTAACTTTCTGCTGCTCTTTCAGTTTGCTGGGAAAACGGGATTTATTTGATCTCTGTTAGCTACAAGGGTGTAAACCAACGGAAAGCTCTGTGAAACAACGCGTCACTCTTTACGTCAGAGATGAACCTGAGCGCCAGAAATGAGAAACATTCTCTTAAGGAGAGCTCCACAAATAGTCGAACAGAGTAATTTAAACTAAAGTCAAACTTTCCTTTACGCTCCTGATTGTAAATTAAAAGATTGGAAAATAACAGGAAGGGACGTCAATTTTCCTTGTCACAGGATCCTAAATTTACAATAAAAGGAAATTCTAGATACTGAGTTGACCCTTATTTTTTTCCCGTTTCGTGCTTGATTCGCGAGTATAGAATCATTTATTATTAGGAATAAGATAAGATCAAAATCTTTTTACTAGCTAAGTTTAACTTTAAAGAACAAGACTGGCAGCCCCAGTAAAGACTTTGGGGTATCGAATTTAACAAGACTTCTGTGTACACGTAAATAAAAAGTGTTTCAAAGTGTTTCTTTTCAGCACGTGCTCGCCCGAACTGACGAGGATACATTTCAAATGCTCTCAATGTAATGGGACATTTCTAAAGTATGATTTACGACCTTTTTCACTGAAGCTGATATTTTGTTCATGTTGATCATGGCAATTTTAGTCATCCGGTCATCTCGTGATGCGTCATTCAAGATGCGTCAAGTATGGAAGTAAGTATATTATACAGCGTTTACTAGTAAAATTTTACTTTCAGTTTTCCAGTCCATTCAAAGTGCAATTTGCGTTCAGAAGACTGAGTAGTAAAACCAAACGAGCGAGAAATTTTAAGGAACGTAGAACCAATTGTAAGTACGCGCAAGTTATTGTTTAATTATGGGAATAATTTTAGGACGCGGATTAAACCAATGTAAGTATGATAATTAATTGTTGCATTGAACAAAATGTCTTAGTATCTTATAAATTAAGTTTAATATAAGAAATCATTTATGTAGTTAGATATTAGAGTTTCTATAAGTAAATTCATCAACTGTGTAAGCTAGAGGCCTAACAGACTCCAGTTGCTCGTAGTTAAATTAAGTATCTATCTACCTTAAATCACAACGGGAAATTCCAAGTCTTGAAGCCCTCAGATATGTAATATTCAAAATTGATTTACCTGTCGAAAGAGAATTAGGTAAATTGCCAATAGTAGTTTACAGTAGTCGCCAAACTCGTTCTAATTTTCCTCGCTCTCGTAGAAGTGGATTTTCCCGCGGAGTGTTTTTCAATTTCCATGATGTGCAGCACACAAATTCAAAAACTAACGTTATCACTATAATTTGCTTTCCTTGTAGAAAAAGCAAGGGGTAGGAGCGTCAAAGTTTCATTTTGTATAACTTAAAGCGCTGTTATCGTGCCAATGGGCAGAATTTGTATCTGTTAATAGTATGCTTCCTTTGGTGATCTTTCACTAGTTTAGTCTGACCGACATGTTCAATTTTGTATTGCTTTTTTGTGGGGAAATAAGATTTGATCTCTGCTAGCTACAAGAGTTTAAATCGCTGTAAAGCACTGTGGAATAAAAAGTCATTGTTTAGGTAAGGGTGGAACCAGCGCCGGAAATGAACAGCATTCTCTGAAATGAAAGCTCCACGCATCGTGAAACGGAGCAAGTTCATCTGAAGTCAATTGAAACTTTTTGGGCGCTAATTGTAAAGAAGCATTATTAAAAAATTCACCATAACAGGAAGGGAAATTAACTTTCCTTGAAACAGGGTGCTAAATTTAGTGAAGGGAAACTCTAGATATAGCAATGGGTGCGAACGTCCTTAATATCACACTTTTGGAAGTAAAGATCGTTAACAGATTTTATTTGAATTCCTGGAACCTTTACATGAGAATAAGACATATTTTCTTCTCTCTTTTATTTGTCTTATGAAATTTTGGTATTAGATTTAACTTTACAGGATAAAAACGGATTTAATACCTCGTCAGACAAATTCTGGCGTTATACATTTGGAAGCAATGAACTTAAGTAGCAATAACAGCATAAAGTCATTACAAATTATAACATAAATAGGACCCTGCACGCGTTCTGATTGATCAAAAACCCATCTTTTATCAGAGTATAAAACATAGAAAAAGCGTGTTGTATTATTTTTTGCCACATTACTTCTATATCATAAAGCAAATTCGGAAGCCTAAGCCTATTTCGGACATTTGAGAACACTCGAGAAGTGTAGAAAATACTCGCCTGTGGCTCGTGTTTTCTACATTTCCCTCGTGTTCTCAAATGCCGATCGTGTTTTATCACAGTGTAATACACGGCTTAGGCTTCTGTAATTGTTAAATAATGATTGACGCTGCAATGCCTAATCTAATAATGACAAAACAAGTTGTACCTAGCACAATAACTACATACATACAAAAGCGCCAAGTGCATCTAAAGGAATTATAGAACAAAAGCAAAAGATAAAAAAAGACGTTCGTTAATATCATAATATCCAACTGGCCATTCTAGTTTTCTCGTTTATTGGTTTGAGTTTTCAGGACGTTCAGAGTCGGATGCCAACTTGTCTTGCCAATCGATAGGAATCGATGAGTTGCTTTTCTGCGACTATCGATTGATCATCGATTGATCGATACCAATCGATACCGATTAACTAATTTTATCGATTAATATCGATCCATCAACTGCTTTTCCGATCGTCAATGAGTTGACCCTTACTTTTTTCCCGTTTCGTGCTTAATTCGTGATTACAGAATCATTTATTATTAGGAATAGGAGGAGATCAAATTCTTTTTACTAGCTAAGTTTATCTTTGAAGAAAGAGCCTGTGATCCCCAGTGAAGACTTTGGAGTATCGAATTTAACAAGAAGTGTTTCAAAGTAGTGTTTCTTTTGACGATCCTGTGGCAAGGAAAACTGATGTCCCTTCCTGTTATTTTCCAATCTATTAATTGCCCAAACAGGATACATTTTAAATCCTCGCAATGTAGTGCGCCATTCCTAAAGTATTATTTACGACCTTTGTCACTGAAGCTGATATTTTGTTCATGTTGACCATGGCAATTTTAGTCATCCGGTCATCTCGTGACTACAGGTCATTCAAGTTGCGTCAAGTACGGAAGTAGGTTTATTATATGACGCTTTACAAGAAAAATTTTACTTTCACTTTTCCAGTCCATTCAAGGTGCAGCTTGCGTTCACAACACTGATTAGCCAAACCAAACGAGTGATACATCTTGGGACCGTAAAAGCCAATTGTAAGTACGTGCAAGTTCCCTGTTAGACTCCCATTTTAAATTTCATTCAAATAATTTTAGAACTCGGATTGAACCAATGTGAGTACGGTAATATATGTGTCGCATTGAACAAACTGTGTCTTTACGTGATCCAATGTTTTCTTATTTTAGTTTTTTACGTATTTAATTTAAAGTAAGTACTGATTTGATCATTCAGTGTTATCAACGGTGTAAATTCAAGCGGTTTTTCATATGCATTTATTTCTTAGTTAGATCTTTAAGTTTTTAAAAGTCGACTCATTAGATGTTCAAGCTGGAGGACTAACAAGCCTTATTTGCTCAAAGTTAAATGAAGTATCTTTCTACATGTCTATATACCTGGAGTTGAAACAGCAAATTCTAAGTCTTTAAATTCTTAAATATGTCGTATTCAAAATTGATTTGCCTGGCGAAAGACAATAAGTTCGGTAAATTGCCAATTGTAATTTGCAGTAGTCGCCAAACATCTATGTTCTTTGTTCTCGTGAAAGTGAATTTCTTTTTTTCCATGATCTGTAGCACACAAATTGAGAAATCTCCATCACTATAATTTGCTTCCCTAGTAAAAAAAGTAGCGTTTAGGATCGCAAATGTTTCACCCTCTATAAAGTTCTGCCCTGTTATCGTACCAATTGGAAAAAATGTTTTCACTGTAAACAATATTTTCCTTTGGCGATCGTTCACTCATTTCGTCTGATCAACATTTTTAATTTGTATTGTTTTTTGGGGGGGAAATGTTATTTGATCTCTGCTAACTACAAGGGTGTAAACCGGTGGAATGCACTGTGAAAAAATGCGTCACTTTTTACGTCAGAGTGGGCCAGCGCTGGAAAAATGAGCAACATTCTCTCAAGGAGAGATCCACACATCGTCAAACGGAGTATTTTAAGTTAAAGGAAAAAGTTTATTTCTTGCTCCTGATTGTAACAAGATTGGAAAATAACAGGAAGGGACGTCAATTTTCCTTGTCACAGGATCCTAAATTTACTGGAAGGAAACTCTAGATGCTAGTTGACCCTTATTTTTTTCCCCGTTTCGTGCTTAATTCGTGATAACAGAATCATTTATTATTAGGAAGACGAGGAAATCAAAATCTCTTCACTCGTTTAGTTTAACTTTGAAGAACAAGTCTGTTAGCCCCAGTGAAGACTTTGGAGTATCGAATTTAACAAGACTTTTGGGTACACGTAAATAAGAAGTGTTTCAAAGTGTTTCTTTTCAGCACGTGCTTGCCCGAAGAGGATACATTTCAAATGCTCTCGATGTAGTGGGACATTCCTAAAGTATGATTTACGATCTTTTTCACTGAAGCTGATATTTTGTTCATGTTGATCATGGCAATTTTAGTCATCCGGTCATCTCGTGATGCATCATACAAGATGCGTCGAGTATGGAAGTAAGTATATTATACAGCGTTTACTAGTAACATTTTACTTTCAGTTTTCCAGTCCATTCAAGGCGCAATTTGCGTTCAGAAGACTGATTAGCAAAACCAAACGAGCAAGAAAACGTAGAACCAATTGTAAGTACGTGAAAGTTACTGTTTAATTATGGGAATAATTTTAGGACGCGGATTAAACCAATATAAGTATGATAATTAATTGTTGCATTGAACAAAATGTCTTAGTATCTTATAAATTAAGTTTAATATAAGAAATTATTTATGTAGTTAGATATTAGAGTTTCCATAAATACACTCATCAACTGTGTAAGCTAAAGGCCTAACAAACTCCAGTTGCTCGTAGTTAAATTAAGTATCTATCTACCTGAAGTCTCAACGGGAAATTCCAAGTCTTGAAGCCCTCAGATATGTAATATTCAAAATTGATTTACCTGTCGAAAGAGAATTAGGTAAATTGCCAATAGTAGTTTACAGTAGTCGCCAAACTCGTTCTAATTTTCCTCGCTCTCGTAGAAGTGGATTTTCCCGCGGAGTGTTTTTCAATTTCCATGATGTGCAGCACACAAATTCAAAAAAAAAGGTTATCACTATAATTTGCTTTCCTTGTAGAAAAAGCAAGGGGTAGGAGCGTCAAAGTTTCATTTTTATAACTTGAAACGCTGTTATCGTGCCAATGGGCAGAATTTGTATCTGTTAATAGTATGCTTCCTTTGGTGATTTTTCACTAGTTTAGTCTGACCGACATGTTCAATTTTGTATTGCTCTTTTGTGGGGAAATAAGATTTGATCTCTGCTAGCTACAGGAGTTTAAATCGCTGTAAAGCACTGTGGAATAAAAAGTCATTGTTTAGGTAAGGGTGGAACCAGCGCCGGAAATGAACAGCATTCTCTGAAATGAAAGCTCCACACATCGTCAAACGGAGCAAGTTCATCTGAAGTCAATTGAAACTTTTTTTGCGCTAATTGTAAAGAAGCATTATTAAAAAATTCACCATAACAGGAAGGGAAATTAACTTTCCTTGAAACAGGGTGCTAAATTTAGTGAAGGGAAACTCTAGATATAGCAATGGGTGCGAACGTCCTTAATATCACACTTTTGGAAGTAAAGATCGTTAACAGATTTTATTTGAATTCCTGGAACCTTTACATGAGAATAAGACATATTTTCTTCTCTCTTTTATTTGTCTTATGAAATTTTGGTATTAGATTTAACTTTACAGGATAAAAACGGATTTAATACCTCGTCAGACAAATTCTGGCGTTATACATTTGGAAGCAATGAACTTAAGTAGCAATAACAGCATAAAGTCATTACAAATTATAACATAAATAGGACCCTGCACGCGTTCTGATTGATCAAAAACCCATCTTTTATCAGAGTATAAAACATAGAAAAAGCGTGTTGTATTATTTTTTGCCACATTACTTCTATATCATAAAGCAAATTCAGAAGCCTAAGCCTACTTCGGACATTTGAGAACACTCGAGAAGTGTAGAAAATACTCGCCTGTGGCTCGTGTTTTCTACATTTCCCTCGTGTTCTCAAATGCCGATCGTGTTTTATCACAGTGTAATACACGGCTTAGGCTTCTGTAATTGTTAAATAATGATTGACGCTGCAATGCCTAATCTAATAATGACAAAACAAGTTGTACCTAGCACAATAACTACATACACACAAACGCGCCAAGTGCATCTAAAGGAATTATAGAACAAAAGCAAAAGATAAAAAAAGACGTTCGTTAATATCATAATATCCAACTGGCCATTCTAGTTTTCTCGTTTATTGGTTTGAGTTTTCAGGACGTTCAGAGTCGGGTGCCAACTTGTCTTGCCAATCGATAGGAATCGATGAATTGCTTTTCTGCGACTATCGATTGATCATCGATTGATCGATACCAATCGATACCGATTAACTAATTTTATCGATTAATATCGATCCATCAACTACTTTTCCGATCGTCGATTTCCACCGATTGGACACCCCAGAATATGTTGGTGTGAGTCCCTTTTTTCCTACTCAGTGCTTGTCGAGACCTCACCTTGCATTAGATATATATTCGAAATGATGGCAGTTTGAGTTGTATTCTCGCCCTATTAACATATGAGCATAGGCGATGGAGAATCTGCTTTCGCGTCCCCGTTATTTCAGCAAAATAACAGTTGACAACTACCAGTACCACCGACAGTCGACCGATACACCACCGATTGCTGATTGCAACATATCGGTCGAGGTGTCGGCCGAGTGTCGACCGACATACCGACCAAGTGCCGACCGATAGTGTCGACCGACGGTCAATCAACTTGAAGAACATGTCGACCGACACTCGGCCGACTCTCGGTCGACAGACGCCTTAGTGCTTAATTCGTGATTACAAAGTCATTTATTATTCGGAGGATGATGAGATAAAAATGTTTTCATTCCCGTATTTTAAGTTTTGAGAACAAACCTTTGAACCGCCCCGAAGACTTCGGAGGGTAACCAGAGTTTTATGTACAGGTATACAAGACACGTTCCACAAAAGAAATATATTCTATGCGCGAAATCAAGGTCGATTTGTTTTAAGCAGAAACAGCATCTCTAATTTGAACTCACATGTTTGGCTATTGTTATTGTCTATTGTCTATCAACTTTATTGGTCATAAAATTACAATATAATTAAAAGAAGAAAAGGACCAATAGGAATTGCGCGAACGGGA
Organism: Orbicella faveolata; assembly: GCF_042242905.1. Taxonomy (NCBI): domain Eukaryota; kingdom Metazoa; phylum Cnidaria; class Anthozoa; order Scleractinia; family Merulinidae; genus Orbicella; species Orbicella faveolata. The sequence goes on along the minus strand of NW_028301578.1, from coordinate 15,594,657 downwards.
AAATAAAGTTACCCATGCGAGGCGCAACCCTAGAAGCTAGTAAGAATGGTGACAGAAAATCTTAAATTTGATAAAAATTACAATAAAATCTAATAATTACTTATAGTTAAAAAATTATAGTTAAATCTAATTAATTACAATAGTTTAAGACAAGATGCGGATAATATTAGTCACAGAAAATTAAGAGCGGTGGCAAGGGCAGTTACGGAAGAGGAACCAGGAGCAGGGCATGTCAATATCATAGGTAGTGTCCAGTAAAGTGAAATAAGTGGCGTGCAAAAAATATTTGAATAAACTTGGGCTAGAAAATTTGTCTTGAGGGGCGGGATTACAGATAGTGTTCCAGGGTTTTACAATTCTATTGAAAAAAGAAGCTTGAAAAGTTGCGGTTTTACAGTAAGCAGGTTTTAGTACGAGGGTGGGGTTCTTAGAGCGGGACCGGCCATGTGTGGTAAAAGTAACATATCGTTCAATTTTTAGGTCAGTATATCCAGAAATACAGTTATAGAGAAATAAAAGATCTCTCAGTTCCCTGTCATATGTTAGTGGTAACAAGCGAAGAGTCAGCAATCGTTGTTTGTAGGACATCTCGCCGATTCTAGTTCTTAGTATCCAGCGAGTGGCGCGCCTCTGGACTCTTTCTAAGATTGTTCTCAAATTGACACTAGCAGGAGACCAAACTTCCGTGGCATAAGTAAGCTGTGACTTCACAAGAGATAGATAAAGTGTCCGCCTTACTTTGATGTCGGTCATAAGTGGGCAAGTTCTTTTTAAGAGTCCCAGCATTCTATTAGCCTTGAGTACAATACGCGTTACATGCGAGTCCCGCGTTAGATTTTAAGTAATAGTTACACCGAGGTCTTTTTCTTCCTGAACGCGTTGTATGTTTACCTCGCCAAGGTGATATTCATGATTTACAGGTGTTTTCTTTCGCGTAATTGTTAGCACTTTGCATTTGGAGGCGTTGAACTTCATATTTGATTCGTGGCTCCAGGTGTTTAAACTTGTCAGATCCTGCTGGAGAATAGCACAGTCCTTCACTGACAAAATAGTACGGTGCAGCTTGGTATCATCAGCATACAGAGCGGTGCTGGTTTGCTCATGGATGACATCAGGGAGGTCATTAATAAATATCACAAAGAGGAGTGGGCCGATAAGACTACCCTGGGGTACACCGGAAGTGACCGGTAGACGCTCAGAGGCGGTGCCGTCAATCACAACTCTCTGCGATCTGTCCTTTAGGTAGTCAGAAAACCAATCTAACAGTTGACCTGTGACACCGTACCATTTCAGCTTTTCAATAAGAATGACGTGATCAACTGTGTCGAAGGCCTTGGCAAAATCAAGGTACAAAATATCCGTCTGTTTATTTTTGTCGAGTGCCTCCCCAATTGAATGGAGTACGGATAAGAGTTGCGAAGAGCATGAACGGGAACGCATGAATCCGTGTTGTAAGGATGTAATAGATTGCGAGACATGGGAATAAAGTCTATTACAAACGCAGCGTTCCATAACTTTACTCACAATTGGTAAAAGTGAGATTGGTCTGTAATTTTCAGCTGGCTCTAAAAGATCTTTTTTATGAACCGGAGTAACATCAGCTGACTTCCATTCTGATGGGAACCGCCCAGTACGCAGAGAATGGCTGAATAGGGAACAAAGACTTGGCGCGATCTGCTCACTGCACTCTTTAAGAATACGCGCAGAAATTCCATCGGGGCCAGTGGCTTTTGACGGATCCAAAATAAACAAGCAATCTCTCACCTCGTTGAAAGATAGTGTGATCTCAGAAAGTTCCGTATTTATTCTCATGGGATACATTTGCAAACTGCGTGCTTTGTCCTGCTTGGATGATGTAAACACAGAGCAGAAATAAGCATTAAAAAGCTCAGGTTTTTCGGCTGCAGTTTTTGCTGATTTCCCGTCAAAGGTGATCTCAGTATTCGAGCCCGGTCGATGATGTAGGATAGCTTTGTGATAGTTCCAGAATAGTTTAGGGTTTTCCTTTAAAGAGCCTTCAATTTTAAGGAGATAGTCGCGATGTTTTTGTCGAACAAGTTTCTTGATTTCATTGCTTAAAGATCTAAGCTTTAGCTTCCGTTCCACGGTTTTGTTTTCACGATATTTCCTCAGGGCACGGTACTTTCTGCGTAATGCAGACTTAACTTCCCTGTCTATCCAAGGAGGAGAGTTGGTGTCTCTAATGGTCTTCATTGGGACACATTCAGCAACTGCTGCTAGAAATAAATCTTTCCACCGAGATCAATAGATGTCAACATCGTCGGAGTGCGACATGTCAGAAGGTAGCAGCTGTAGGCGACTTCGCAGATCGTCAAAATCTGCCCTTTTGTAGTCGTACGTTTTACGGCGCACACGCTTTGATCGCTTGAATTTCAGTCGGATAAAAAAGTCCACCAAATAATGGTCAGAGGGAAATTCATTTTGCAAAGGAGAAGTTGTAGAAACATGGTCTATGACTTCGGAGAAGTTACATAGAAGCAGATCAAGTTTGTTTCCAGCAATATGCGTTGGACCTTTGATAAACTGACGAAGAAAATTATCCTCCATAAGGTCAGAAAAAGCTTCCTCTTCCGCCGTTCCGCGTAAGCTAGTTGAGGTAGACTCGTCCAGTGACCATTTAATTGATGGAAGATTGAAATCGCCAACTAAGACCATACAGGCCATTTCGGAATTTTGTTGAAGAGAGTGGTTCAGCAGATTTAGATCGTCAGGACCAGGATCTGGATGATAAAATGTGTAAAGGATAACTGGTTTAGAGCTATCCTTAAACAGCTCAACGGCTACAAGTTCGATTTGTTCTCTCTCTAAGTCAAAGCGGCGGTTAGACCGGATGTCAATTTTAACAGCAATCAGCACTCCACCTCCGGTCTTTCCTGTTCTATCCTTACGATAGATGTTATACCCAGTAAGTATTTCAGATGATAGCACTGTGTCGTTGAGCCATGTCTCGCAAATGGACACAACATCGTACGAGCGGCGGTAAACCAACTGTTGTAAAATAGTTAATTTGCATATTTTGCACGAAGGATTACCATCAAGCGGGACGAAAGCTTTGACACTTCTTGCGTTTAAATAAAGGACGCTCAAACCGGCGCTGGTTTGATAGTTGAGCTTTCTTGGAGGTCCTGGGTTAGGAAAAATGTCGCCACTGATGGTTAAGCAGCTAAGTTGGAATGAAGAGGTGGAGTTTGGATAGCGACTGATCCTGGCACTAAAATATTTCTTGACTTTCATTCAGATGAAATCAACTTTGCACTGTCGTGAGCTGTTGTAGGTTGAAATTCGCCTCTGGGATCCATATGTGAGCATATTGGAAACCCCGGGAGTGTTAGGAATGCGAATATAAATCTGCCAGTCAAGAGTCCACAAGTTGAACAGCAAGAATACCAGAATTATTTCGGAGCGCATGGAGCGCATGGAGCCGTGACTGCCCGCCATCTTGGAATCGTTATTAATTAATTCAGTTGTCTGACAAAAGAGAAGTAAAGCTCCTTGCACTGCAATGCAAATCGACAAAAAAAAAATTCTTTTCGTTTTCAAAGCAATATTGATATCCTCTTAGATCTTTCTCTCATTTTGTCTGACCGACATTTTGTTTTGTTATCACTGAAGAAATAATATTTGATCACTATTGGGTAGAAGAAGCTGCAAGACGATGAAGATGTAAAGTACTGTGAAATATTTCATGGCTGTTTGTTGATCCTAATTTTCTCACTGATCCTTTGTTCTTACTGTTCCATTTTCCTACTGATCTTACGTTCCTACTTATCCCTTTGTTTCGACTTATCCTACGTTCGGACTGATTCTGTACTTCTAATCTCTCTGGTATGATTATTTTATTTTCTAGATTCTCGTACCGTGCTGCACATCATGGACCAAAGGTTAATTTTTGTGGCTATGATGCTCTTGATAGTCCCTTCCATTGCTGCATTGGGTAAGAAGACGTTTATTTTATTTATTTACTTTTTTTGTTTCAAATCTGTATCAGTTAAATTCAGTCGAGATAATTTTTTTTGGAGGCGGGGATAGCTGAAAGTGTGAAAAAGAAAGGAAAAGAGCATTGCAACTTGCAAAAAGAGTCAGTATTTAAGTACTAAACAATAGTTTGAAAATGACGCGATTTATTTTATAAATGTAAGTTTGTACATCAATTCACTGATTCATTTACTAACTCTTCCACTCATATATCTTTAGATTCCTGGGTCAAAGTGAATTCCCGTCCTATATGTTTTGGCGCCAAGGATAACACGTTTGGCAGTTTCAACGTTCCTTACGGTGGCAAGATAGCAGCTGTAAAATTGGTCTACCTAAGCGGTTACGTGACCTGCTCTAAAAGCGTATTTTCCTACTGGTCTTTCTGGGGCTGTGGTAACAATCCTTCAGTACCAAAACACGTTAATGTAATCATAACAACTCCAAGCAATACCATTATTACGCCAGTAAGCCCGTTCCTCAAGAATCACCCTGGAAAGTGGTACGAGTTACCCGAATATAACTCGTTTTCTCCTGAGATTATCCTGCCGCGTTTTTCTCCTTACTCGGTGAGCTCGGGCCAAGAGTTGCGAGTGTGGTATGGTGAGGATTTGGCGGGCAGCACTGAAAGTGACAATGGAGGACTGGTCTGCTGTGATGTTTATGGCCTCTATATCTAAAAATACTGGCACGTTTTCAGTTACAAGAATCAGGCAAATTTTTTGACTGAAAGTATTCAATTTTCACTTTCTAGTTGCAGCAATTAAGAGCTCAATTAATTTTTGTAATATTTAGTATTAGAGAAATTGCTTCATGTACTTGAAGGGAAAGGGAAACCGGAGATAAGAAATGTAGAAAGCTGTTAAACGAATGTGTTTAAAGTAAGTGATTTGATGGCAATATTATTGTACACCATAAGGCTAAGCACATAAACAAGCTAAAATAAAACGAGGACATAAATGAAAAAAAGTTGTTCATCGTTTCTCTTCTGCTTTACAGTTGCTAGGGTCATGACGGAATGCCTCATTTTCGAAATAAGGTGCAGAAATAAGGAGCAGAAATAAGGTGCAAAAATAAGGTGCAAAAATAAGGTGCAGAAATAAGATGCAGAAATAAGATGCAGAAATAAGGTGCAAAAATAAGGTGCAGAAATAAGGTGCAGAAAAAAGATGCAAAAATAAGGTGCAAAAATAAGGTGGAGAAATAAGATGCAGAAATAGGGTGCAGAAATAAGATGCAGAAATAAGGTGCAAAAATAAGATGCAGAAATAAGATGCAAAAATAAGGCACAGAAAAAAGATACAGAAATAAGGTGTAGAAATATGGTGCAGAATCCCGTGCAAAATTAAATGTGTAGCCGTGCAAGAAAAGTCACAATGTGCATGGAGCTGGGATTTAGTAGGGACTGCGGAAACCATTTTAAAATGGTAGGGCTAGGGCTAAGAAACATAGCCAACGAAAAATATGTGTCAGCCAGCAGTTTTGCAAAAGCATTTTGAGGAGATAATCTGGACGATCATATAAATTTTTTCTTTGTCAAATATGAAAAGGCCAAGTAAATCTCTCTTTACTATTGTTAGGACGAATTACAACAATGGCAGAAAAATGCTACTTGCTCTTTTTTTTCTTTATCCCGTAGAGTTAAGACCCCACATCCACAAATCTAAAAATATAGGCACCCAATGGGTACTTGTGTCTGCATGTATTGTAAACATAGCAGATTCAAAAATAGAGCTCGAAATGCAATTCAGGCGCACACGATAGTTTCCATAATTTCTAAACGTAGTGAGAGATGAATTTGGATCGGCTTTAGGGGACTAAAATTCACGATCAAGTATAACGCAGTTGGCGTGCAAATCTACCACGCCACTTGAAAATAAGTCATTTCCGTATTACCTTTAGCCTGTTTCACAAAGCGAGTCCAGGGGGGCCATCCTTTCAAATGAAAACGAGATTTCGTTCACATGCAAATTAAACTCATTGTCATATGAATGGTTGGAACACCAGGCCGGCCTCGCTTGGATAGTGAGGCTTGAGGCAACTCGGAAATGGGCTATTAGGCAATAGATTGACATGTAAGAATCAACTTTTCCTGTGTAAAATATTTTAATAAACCAATGCCAAATGGACGATAAAGGTAAAACGTCAAGTCTGCATAGGAGCCAAGTGCCCCGTCAGGCCGGACCTTATCCCGGTTTCTGCAGTGTGAAGCGACTAGGAGTTTTTTTTTTTTTTTTTCCACCATGGATGGGATGCTAGTCCATCGCAGGGTTACCCACAGCATTAAGTTCGCCGGTACCCATTTATAAATCTGGGTGGAGAGAGGCACTGTGAGAATAAAGCTGTGTCTTGCCCAATAACACAATGCAATGTCACCCTATAGGGCTCGCACACGGACCGCTGGATCCGGAGACGAGCGCACTAACCGTGAGGCCACCGCGTCTCCTACAATAAATTATTTACGTTAATGTGACAAGCTAACATATTAGTCTCCGAGAGCTTAAACAAGGCATGCAGATCAAATCCTGCAGGTGGTGGCCAAAACCGAGTAGCAACTGTTATGATTATGGACTGAAAAATAAACAATATTGATCGCAGCTGTTTCTCTTTTAGCTTTTAAAAATTCATCAAAGGAGAAAAAAGATATTGATGATAAAGAGCCACTTAGGTTTTATTTGAGCTAAGGTGATAATCGTGAGTGATTACCGAGAGTTGAGATCGAAACGATAAATAATAAACCTAGCTGAGTAAGTTGTACTGTGTTTCGAAAACTGAAGGCATACCGTATGCTCTACGTTTTCACCGATATACCAGAGAAAGTCGTCCTCAAAAAAAGTGTAAAAGTGTATGCAACAATGACGAGAGGTATTGTGGGTAGTCATAGTTATCCGTTGTTTGATTGAAGTTCACGGTGCATGATTCACTGTGACAGAATTTAAACACTATGAACTTAGGGGAAGTGAAGTGATACTCCATTTAAAAACACCCGACTAAAACAAACTTGATGCTCACATTTCAAGTCTTCTTTTCGTTCGACATGTTAAGATGGTGTGAAGTCAGGTTTACAAACACAGCCTGTTTTAAGTTGAAAGCTATCGTTAAAAGCTATTATACACACCCTTAACCTATCCTGATTTATTTGCACAGGCAAAGTTGACTCTCTGACAGTTTAAGTTATTGGTTATAAATAAAGCTAAATTTGAAAAGGTGTACATCGTTTCTGGGTAAACAGTTGTAGAAACACACGTTAAAAGAAAGCTTATATCACAATCTGTGGAAAAATGCTGTCGGTTTTAATTTATTTAGATGGCGTCCCCAAACCACTAATGGACTACGTTTTGACAACAAATTATCACAAACAAATGAAAAGAGTTGGCAATGTTTGACTTCACTCAATTAAGCAAATCCACAGATTACCTAAAAAGTCTTAAGAAAAACTCTTTCACTGAAGAAATTTTAATCACTGTTCAAAGAAGAATAAGTATTGACGGAGTAGTTATTATCGTCTCTTAGTATTGCTGAAAGCTTTATTCAAGTTATTTTTAATCGCTATTATTATTTTTTTGCTTTTTTTCGTTCTTCACCCAGTTTGGTGCTAAACTGACAACGCTGTTATTCTCTTCTGTTTTATGTTTAAGCTTTTTATCGCTTATTATCACGGTTAATTTAAAGTTAAGTGACTTAGCCGCTGAAAAGGAAAAACCTAGAATTTTGCAGATCTCCAATCTCAGCTATCAGTTGCAAGAACGAGTAATATTTCAGCTTTGGTAAAATTTTGATCCATCATTTAATCTAAACACCACCTAGATTCTCGTTCCATCCTACTACAGAAAATTATTTTCCGTATATTTACAGAACTAAGGACCTCCTTTTCACGATTTCATGATCAGACATTTCTCATCTCATTTCTATGGTTATTTTTTAGACTCCCGTACCGCACGACAAGTCATGGATCAAAGGCTACTTTTTGTGGCTATGATGCTTTTCATAGTCCCTTCCACTGCAGCACTGAGTAAGAATCTCTCTCTCTCTTTTCTTGTTTTTTGTATTTTTAATGAGTTTAATTTCGTCGAGATAAAGTTTTTTGAGGCGGGCAATGAAACTTCAAAGAAGAGTCAGTCAGTTTGGGTACGACAAGAGCGTCTTTTCGGTACAGTATTATGACTAATTGAAAATAACGAGATTAATTTTCATTCATTACTGATAATGTAGCTTTCAATTACTAATTCGTTCACTCACATATTTTCACTTTTCTTGGCTATTCAGATCCCTGGGTTAAAGCGAATATCCATCCTGTGTGTTTCGGCGCAAGGGATAGCAAGTATGGCAGTTTCGACGTCCCTTACGGTGGCAAGATAGCCGCACTAAAATTGATCTATCTAAGCGGTTACATGACCTGCTCTGGCCAAATTTCTCACTGGTCTTTCTGGGGCTGTGGTAACCATCCTTCAGTTAAAAAACACGTCAGTCTTGCCATCACAACATCAAGCAATGCCCTCCTTATGCCACCAAACCCGTTTTTCACGCACGCTGGGGGTGCTGGACAGTGGTCCGAGTTACCCGGATATAACTCGTTTTCCCCTGAGATTATCCTGCCGCGTTTTTCTCCTTACTCGGTGAGCTCGGGCCAAGAATTACGGCTGTGGTATAGTGAGGATTTGGTGGGCTACACTGAAAGCGATAATGCAGGACGGGTCTGCTGTAATGTTTATGTTCTGTACGTCTGATAACAGTCCTGGCAAGTTTCAGTTTCAAGTTTCACGTCTTTGGAGGCCGCGCAGTCGTCGAGGATTATGAGCGTGTTGGTGCTCTCGGAAAGCCATCTCACGAGCTTCAACCACCTTTCCACGTCGTGCTGCTCACAGACTATCACATCCATTCTCGGATCGTTTTCGCCAAGCCAGTGGTAGGTCTTGTTGTGCGTGAACGTCGGACAGATGAGAACGATGTAATCGAACTTTCCGCGGAACGGGCCGTAGAGCTGGTCCACCACGAACTTCGATTTGCCAGAATTAGTTGGCCCCACGCTGAGAGCGTTGAAGGGTATCTTGCTGGGGTCCATGTTCATATTCAATATTGCACATCTTCAAACTGTCTGCCCATAAGGCTTAACTGGGCGTCAGAGATGATGAATACGTGGCATTTCACGTCGCCTGAGCCTTCGGTTTTCCGCTCAATTTCCAGCTGGACACCGTCCGTACTGTTCACAATGCGCGTGCCGCTGCCGTGCATCGACTGATCCGCCATCGTGCGCATATCGATCACAAGCCCGAACCTGTCACCGGTGTAAAACTTTGTCATATCCATGTGCTCCGTTTTATTTTTTTCTTTCACGAACAAGTTGCGGGCCTCTTCCCACATGTCCTTGCCTTCGATGCCGTTGTTGTAAAGCCTGTTGGGCGAGCCGTTGACCGTGACGCTGACTTTCGTCAGATCGGGGAAGATGAATTTTTCTGAATCTCTGTCGCCCGCGGTATACGGCTCTACGAATAGGAGGAAGAGGGCTTTCAGTGACTTTCTTTGGGCGTTGACTTTGATGGTGAGCCTCGGGTCAACGTCTTTTTCGAAGGGCATCTCTTTGTCATGCATCACGTGGTCGTAAAGCAGCTCTTTGCCGCTGGTGTAAACGCTCCGCGCCTCGTCTGCCAGAGTCTTGCTGCGGATCATTTTGTGCTCGAGCTGGATGTTTTTCAGCTTGTATTTCAGCTTGGTTGTGTGTCGGTGCCTTTGACCACGTGTATTGCTTGGGCAAGTTTTACTTCGAACTTGAGGTCGTTGTAAAGGGCCTGGGGGTAGAAAACGCCGTGGTCGGTTAAGATCTGATGGTCAAGCCTGATCCGGTACTTTTTTCCGTATACCTCCGTCAGCTTGTTTTCAGCGTCGACGCCCGAGGTTTTCTTGTCTCCCGCGTCTGAGCGGATCTTGCACAGATCCTCGCTCTGAATCCCTTCGAGAATCCTGCTGTCGCGCTCTTCCTGCGAAAGGAAAAGGTCTTCGAAAGTTTTGTAGATGTCGTACCCAACCTGTCTTGCAGGATTCTTCCCGCAAACGTCACGACCAGCTTGTCAACGAGCGCCCGCGTGACGTTCTGGACGAGGAAGTTGTTGGCGTGCCCTCCAGAAAGGTCGATGTCAAAGACAAGCGCTAGCGAGCCCGGCACCAGAACCTCGTTCTCGTTCAGCTTGGGCACGTAAACGTACAGCGAATTGCCGGGGCTGGCTTCGGATGGGTTAAAGGTGATCCGCTTGACCGCGCGCTCAGCCTTCATGGCGTGTAAGGTCTTTTCGCTGTGAGTTGGGCGAAGGTTCTCTGGAACTGACATTGTATATAAAAACACCAGCGATTATTTCTAATTTGAAAAATACCTTGCTTGAAATATATTGCTATGACGGAAGGTGAAGGAACAAGCTTCGAAAACCCTGCTTATGACCCGTACGGTTGGGGCGACGATGATGAAGGCGGAGATGCCAACGAAACGACTCCTTTTATCCCAGGAGAGTCGTCTACGCCACATGGAAAAGAACAAGAAATTCCGATGCAGACAATGCAGCACGAAGAAAGCGGGCTGCCTGCAACTTCGTATGCGGAAACCTCTTTCACCGGGGCTCAGGCCCTGAGTGAACAAGCGTGGGTTGCTGCAAAAGGTATCTACCCGGACATGAGCTCAAGCGAGCTTGAGGTTTCATACAGCTCGAAGGGGAAGCTCGAAGTCAAAATGTTCGGAGCTGACAAAAAAACGTATGACCTGTATACCAAAAACAGGAGAACGGGAAAAGATCAGATTAATCCAAACCTTTCAAAAGAAGTAAAAGATGCTCTCGGGCCTTCCAAATACGAGAAGGTTCAACAAACTATATACGAAAAACGAAAAGAGCTCAAAGAGAAGCAATACGAAGAAAGAGAAAAAAATTAAAAATAAATGGATGAAATAAGAGAAGCAATAAAATTGAAACAAAGCCAGATAGAAGCTCTTGAAAATGCAGATGGTTCGCAAGAGGAAATTGACAAACTGAAAAGAGAATTGATAAGTCTTGAAACAGAACATCAAAAGGTTAGTGAAAAACATATTCAAAAGTTCGCAGAACAACAGGCGGAGAGAGATATTCAGTTTATCGAAGATTCAAAAGCTGCAGATTTTGAAGAAGAAGAAGAAGAAAATGCGAATGAAGCTCTCAAAGCAATAAGAAAACGAAAAGAGGCGCCGGACTGGCGAATCAGGCTTGAAAGAAACAAGGCTTTAGACCCTGATACGCCGCCTGAACAGATAGAAGACGCAAAAAACAAACTTCCGGAGCTTCAAGAAAGTTATGCAAAAATAACCGAAGAAGAAAAAGTTTTCCAAACGAAACTTGGTGTGAAAAGTGCCGCCTTGGGAAAAGAAATAAAAAATCTACAAATGGACAGAGAAGAGCTAGAAAAAGACAATAAAGAAGATGCGCAGATTTTAAAAGATGAAAATGCCGCACCTGAAGAAAAAGAGGCCGCGCGGGAGAGAATACAGACACGCAATGAAGAGATAAGGTCGATAACGGCTCGGCTTGAAGAATTGGGCGGAGAGAAGCCTCTTTTGGAGAGGGTCAAGGAGATCTTCAAAAAATATGGCGTGACATTGACCGCTATTCTTCTCGCCGCCGGGACCACAATCGGAGCTGTCATCGGGGTCCTCACCAGAGGTTTGAAAGCCACCGGCAAAGCTTTGGGAAATGGCCTCAAAGATATTGCCGCGAAACTCGGTTCTCTGCTGCCCGGGCTGATTGGCTCGATTGTGAGCTTCCTTTTCAAAGCCGCAGGCCAAGTCGTCGGGTTTCTGGCCGAGCACACCTGGCTGCTCATTCTTGCCGCGGTGGCCTTTTTGTTCGAAAAATATTTTAAGAAGCAGCGTTAACCAGCGGGGCCACTTACCTCCAAGCTATGAACAGAAAAGCCGATAAAACAACTACACCGACAATGACAGCCATTTTGTTAATTTCGTGTTGCGGTGTTTTATCTGGAGCCACGGGCTCAATTTTTTGCGCCGGTGGCTGCGCTTGTTGAGTTTCGGACGAAGCTGGTTTCCTGTGGGGTGGAACCACACGCCCCGATTCGGCTGTTGCGGCTTTGTGAATCGGGTTGGACGGATGGCTGTTGGGAGGGTTAATTTTTGAAGGGCCGCCTGCCATTAGTTTGAGCCCAGCTTTTTTTGTCTCCTGGTTTACCTCGTTGTTGACCCCAAGTTTCATCCCGGAGACCGCCTGTTTCAGCTTGTTGTTGTAACCGATCGTGCTTGCGGTGTTGATTATCATCTGCGCGGGCATGAGCCAGGCCATGGGGGCAACAGCGAGATTGAGCCTGACCTTCGCTTGGTCCACCGCGAGCTGGTACCTTTGCACGCTCGCGGCCAAGTCGGGCTGTCTGATCGCGTCTTCCATCAGCACCAGGAACTCGCTCTGGGCTTCTCTAGCCCGACCGCCAGAGCCGAGAATGCTGCTGCGGACGTTGACTTGCGCGCCAAGGATGCAGTAAACGAAAGCCTCGATTGACTCATTTATTCTCGACAAGCCCGCCTGCGTCAAATCATTCGCGGTGTTTGGCGCGAACCAGTCCGCTTGAGCTTCAGAAGCGGCCCCCGGCTCGATGAAATAAATCAAGTCCCCCTTTATTGCTTTGCCGCCTTCATCGCTAAATTTGTTCCATCCAGGGTATTTATAGTCAGTTTTTGTCGCGCCCGCGCCTGTCGCGTACACGTAAACGCTTCCCAGACCGTGGTTTTCCCCGTGCGTGAAGTGGAAATCGCTCGACGGGGCAATGCCGAACTCGCTGCATATCCTTTTGTAAGAAGCGACGTCGTAATGATTATTGTATTGGTTGAAAGGCGGGTCTCCGGGCAAAGCGCTCATGCTCTGAATACCTCCAAGCTGGTACAAAATGCGCCTGACCGTGAAGTACACGTGGAATTTGTAGAAAGCTCTTATCTGCGGGGGGAGATCCATCCCGCTGTCAAAGATTTCGCGAGAAACTCCGCACCCCTGTGTCGCGCAGAAAACCGCGAAGTTGAGCTGTTGCGGCCAATATTTCATGTCAGGCCCTCCTAACCAGTGTTTTGATGCGGTTCCAGACGTGTGCCTGAGTTTGGTGTTTTGAAATATTTCTCGGAATTTTGTCGTGAAATATTGATCAGGCGTGACGTATATTTGGATTGGGGCGTCGAATATTTTTTTCAAACTTTGCGCTTTGCCGTCGAAAGGTACGGCAGGGATGGGCAAGGAAACTTTTGAACCAAGCGGCGCCAGCTGGTAAGGAAACCCTCCAATGTCCCCCGAGCGCTTGTCTTCCAAACCGAGCGCCTTTTTCATTTCCTCGCTCCAATATTTTTTGTCTGAGCCGAAGACACTTTGAAGCGAGCCTGGGCCCTCTTTGAAAAAGATTTCTTCCGTTACGTTTTTCCGTCTGTACTCCCCTGAGCGACGAAACGCGATCTATCGGCCTTGGGAAAATGTCCCACAAATTCTCTCCATGCGTTTGCCTTGGCAATTGAGTCTTTTATCACAAGGTTTGGATTTTTCCACACATTCGCCATGTATTTTGAACATAATTTTATTTGTTGAATATAAAAATGGTTGTTCTCACTGTTGTTACGCAACAGAACGGAGAGACTATCTATTTTGAAGAACCGCTCCCAGGAGCAAGCTATGTCAGACTTTTGAGTTGTTCTTTTTTCAACTCGTGGCATAATCTGAGTCGTGTTGGCAGAATGTTTTTCAAAGGAACCGACGACGTGGTTGCATCATTGCCTCAAGGGCATTACAATGTCGAGAGCATTGTAAAAGAACTGCAATCCAGTTTTGAACATTACAAGAAAAAGGGGAAATTGGTCTTAGAAACGAATAACCCCAATTCTGTTCTTAAAATTACAACCGTCGCTGCCAATTTAGGCAACACTAATCAAGCGAAAGAAGTTTCCGTTGATTACAGTTTGGCCAATTTTCTTGGAATCGGGAGAAATATGAAGAAAGAAGAATATATCAAAAAGCTTAACAGCCCGAGTTGCTACTTTATCCACTGCGATCTCGTTGACTCAACAAAAACCTTTTTGAATGGAAAGAAGTCAGACCTTCTTGGCAAGGTTGACGTCAGAGGAAAGCCTTATGAAAAAGTCAGCTATAACATCGACTCATCGCAAAATGTTTTCCGTGACGCTTCTACAGACAAGTTCATAAACAGCATCACCATTAGCGTCAAAGATGAAAATGGTGAACTCTTTGATTTCAAGGGGTTGCCTCTTCTTTTTGAATTAGAGTTAAATTAAATTACTATATATACGCAATGTCTTCTGCAAATCTGTTGCCACCAAGTGCACCGCCTGACATCTATCCAAGCCTTCCCGAAACGATGAATGCCGAGAATTTCCGGCTAACCGAGATAAGCAGAATTGATAAAGAAATATCTGCTGAGGTCGAGCATTACAGGCTTGTGTTGAAAAAAATACAAAAAAGCCCGGAAAGCGCTTCATTATTCCCGGTTGGCCTTGGCGCCTTCACGGCAGTTCTGTCTTCTGGGGCTGTTGCAACATCACTCACCGGTGTTGGAATTGTTGTCGGCGCGCCTGTTGCCGCGATAGCCGCTTTATCTGGCGCAGTTTCCACTGGCCTGTCCGTTGTCAACAAGAAGCTTGAACGCAAAGTCAATAAGCACAGGAGAATCCATTCTCTGGCTATTGCAAAACATGACTCGATTAACCTCGCCGTCTCACAGGCTCTTAATGATAATCGGGTTTCTGACACGGAGTTTCAACTGATCACACGTGAAATGCAGAAATATCGCCAGCTTAAAGAGACCTTACGCTCGAACTTTGCGCAAATACAGACAAGTCCAATCCAGCCAGATATCGTAAAAATAAGAAACCAGGTTCGGGAAGAATATAGAAAAAAACTTGCAGATTTGAACTAAATTTTGAGCGAAAACACACAAAACTTTCTCTTTGTCTTATCAAAAACAGGTGATTGTGATATTTGTCATGTCACAAAAATAGCCTTGAACTTTCTTGAAGGTTACTCACTTCACGCAGTCAAGTGCGAAATAGGGAAAAAAAACCCGATCAGCTGTTTCTTTTTATCGCTCTAGTGAAGTCTCTTTCCCTTACCAAAACAACCCTATTTTTAAACTTATTTTAAAGCACTTAAAATGTATTTTGATGATTTAAACACTGTTTTGAGGCCATCGTTATGTATTTAAAAGGTACTTTACAAAAAATTTCAAATTGTGGTGAGTGTTTAAATTATATTTCAACGTATATTTAAACTGTATTCCACAACAACGATAAGTTGTACCTTACCAAAACAGCTGTATTTTTAAACTGATTTTAAACTGTTTTGAACGTATTTTGACGATTTAAACAGTATTTTGAAGTCACTATAGGGTATTTTTGTGCTATTTTGTACAAAATTCAAAATTTTGCTTCTTGTTTGTAATGTATTTCAAGTATAGTTAAAACCTACTTCATGACATTGGAATGATTTTCACTGTTTTTAACGTAGTTTGAGCTCAAAACAGGGTTTAAATAGGGGATTTAAAATCTATTTTAATACTATGGCCACAAAAATTTCGTTCAAACAGTTTAAAAATTCTAGTTAAACCCTGTTTTGAAAGTTATGTTGGCAATGGCTGTAGGTTTAAAAAGTATTTTACAAATTTTCAGTGTTGAAATAGTCTTTAAATAGGATATTTAAAATGTAGTTGACATGTCAAGAACATAAAATATGTTTTAAATAGGAAGTTTAAAACCTATTTGAGATAGCAATTCATATTATAAGCTTTAAAATACAACCAAAACAGTCTGTTTTAAACATATTTTAAGTTTTAATCAGGCGAGTATACTATTTAAATAGTACTTTTAAATAATGACAATGTCTATCTTAAAAACAGATTTTAAATACACTATTTTTGCACTATTTATAAATCTAGCCCAATGGAAATTTATAATTCAATCAACATAATTTGCATCCCCTTTTTGAAAACTGCTTTAGTGTGTAAGCTTTTAAGACTCTCTCAATGTCAAAATTAATCAAAAATTTAGCCGAGCCAAAAACATGAATCTGTGGACAAACAAACCTTTTCGCAAAATAGCACTCTCTTGCCCCCCTGCATGTACATGTATTCCTGTCTTTCTTTTTTTTCGAAGTATCAAGCACTGTTTATAACCAAAATGGCAGGCAAAGACTGAACAACTCCAGGACTTCCCAGAGGAGTTTTTCGATAGGCGTTAAAGTAAATTCCAGTCTTCTCTAAAAGGACATGGTCACAGATGCCATGTTTGTTCACAAGTGAGGTTCAGGTTGAGAGCGTGTGCTAGGCCGCATGTACATGCACAATATATAAGTTCTATCAAAAGTGTCATTACTTTAAAAATTTACCAGAAGCAATCAAATCTCTGAAAGCAGCAACTAATAACTCAAGGAAAATTGATCCAAGTAATTGGTTGACATTATACTTATTAATGATTGGGGCTGCTCCTAATGGCAAAACATGCCATCACTCACAAAGTAGACCAGAATTAAGATCTCACAATCAAATCACAAAAAAATCACATCTACTCAATATTAAAAAGAAAATTTCAAGGTACATGTAACTAGCTTGCAGTAATTAGCAAATTATTGATTGTGGTCAGTCATCATGTACGTGCTTCAAGATTACATAATTTACATACATGTAATTTTGGCAGAAAGTGTCCCAGTCACAGTGTGCACGTGAAAGATCTCAAAACAAATCACAAGAAATGACAACCACTGAATATGAAAAAGAAAATTACTTGTAGTAATCAGCCAGTCATTTATTGTGGTCACTCATCATGGTATACATGCTTCAAGATCTTGCAAAAGTGCTGTCACTCACAAAGTACACCAAAATCAAGATCTCACAACCAAATTCCTTTTTTTGTTGTTCTTTCAAACAAATCTTTTTTTCCTGTTTCCCATATGAGCAGTTACAGTTTTCCAGATTTGACAGTCATTTAATTTTGAAGTCAAAAGTGGTTTGAACTAATATTTGTGTACAACAGTTTAGTCATTATTGTTAACAATGTAGGAAATCCATTTTTTTTTTTTGTCTAAACAGTTGTTAATGATAAAAGTTGTTGTTCCAGTCTGTTATGAGCAGACTTATGTTGAATTTAGTGGTTGGTTTCAATGAGAGATGCTGTGACCAGGCTAATATTATGAGAGTCTGTGCTCTGATCTGTTAAGAAGAGGCATTCACTACTAACATCACAGCAAGCTGGCAAAAAGCGCCAGTTCCACAATAACTGTGAATAATAATTATTATTGGATGAGGTTGAGCAAAATATCATGATTTGTCAGTGGCAAGCAGATCAATTATTTACCGAAGCTGAAGGCTGAGGCAAATAATTGATCTGTGACCACCCAGTTTGGTTTCACATTTAAATCACTCTCTGACATATCAGGGAAGCGATCTGCCATTTAAATTATTTCACCTGAGAGCTTGGTTTCAATCATGCATGAGAGGAAAATTCAATATTATTTGCAGCAAACACATTTACACGGCACTACGCATGAGCAGATCATTATTTGTAGGCAGTTATTTACAGGTCACTTGGTGGGCTCTCAGCCAATGAAAAGGAAGACAAAATGCATGGAATGATAAAAAGATTTATTTTTCAGTTGTCAACAATAACATTTCAGAACACCTAGAGGCCTTTGCACATTTGCTTGGATGCCATCTTGCAAACTAGAGCACAAGCTTCAAGATCTCGCGAACAACAACTACTGAACCAGGACTTGGAACATTTCATTACTAATTATGTACATGAATCAACTGCATTATCCACTTACCCATTCATTCATGTCCTAGTGGGTTATTCTGTAACTGGTTAAATTTTCTGTTTCTTGAAAATGTTACGAGCAAAAGCGAATAAAGAACCCTCATTGGACCACATAAAAACGCCTTGGTGGTAAATCACACTGGTTCCGCAAATCTTTCCCAACTTAATTGTTTCATCTGCCTCAGTTTCTTGCAAAGAATGAAATACTTCAGCTACATGTAGTTTTCTGTGTTTTCATCCTTCTCTTATTACTTCGTCCTCTTGTCTTTCATTATTTTTTCTTCTTCTTGCCAGGTAATTTCTTCTTCCTGAACCTTTGTTGTGCTTAGCCATATTTTTTGGAAATATATCAACCTGCCACATAAATGTAGTGCATTCATCTAATCAAAAATTTGGTGAATTTGAACTACACTGAATGCTTGTCTATCCCCCACTGAAGGTCAAAACTAACGTGTGCACGGGGAGAAGTCCCTATCACTAGGCCCTTCAACCATTTTCCAGAGCCCCTTTGTGTGAATATCATTTTTGCCGAGAAATCTACATCCATAATATAGAAGAATGAAAATAATTAAAGTAAAATTAACGATAGAAACAATAGGGTGAATACAGGTTGAGTGACACCTAACGTCGCAACCAAAATGCAAGGATTCGACTGTTCATGGCAGGCTTGATTCAAGCTTGGATTTCATGTGTTATAGCATGCAATTACTCAATACATGAACATGTGTACAACACATTCTCGCACGACAACAAAGTGCGATTCCATTCATTCAAATGTTCCAATTTTGTTCTTCGAGTGTTCGGACCCAATCGTTCGATTAAGTTCGATTGATTTCGATAAAGTTCGTTTAATCGAACGTTCCATTTGGTACGTGATTAGTTACGTCTGGAGCAAAGCCATGCACCTAAGAGAAAGCTTCTTTTATGAATAAACATTTGGCGCATCCAAACAAGAAATCGCCAAGCATTACCCGCGTATGTCTCAATGTAAAATACCTGAAAATACGCTTGAAAAAGTTACGAGGGTTGTAAACAAAGAAATGAAGTTTAAGCAGATAAAATAAACAGATACCGTACCGTTAAAAATCCTGGGCTAAGAACTATATCCAATGTGGCGATCGATGCGATCCTCTTGCTTCGTTTTGGCGGTCGTAACTTTTGGCGCAAACGGATTTTCCGGTCGATTTTCCGCTGATCCGCCGGTGCAATACTCTGATGCGAGCATTTTGGTCAGCTGTGATTGCATGAAAGATCATGTGAGTGACCACGTGACTTGTTTCCATTTCAAAATTGTTGTGTAAAACGGAGGTTTCGTTCCAGTCGTTTAAAACCAGTGCAACAGTTCATTTGTTTGTTTTTTTACCTTTTACTGGACGAAAAGTTAAGGGACCGAACCGAATCATATGACTCGTGGGTGCAGCGACCAGGATTTATCTTTCTGATAGACTTCAACTTGGTAATGTCTCAAGAAATGGAGGTAAGCCGACCATCTTCTGTCTTGGTGTGTCTTTCATTCGAAAAGATGCATGCACATGTAAATACATGTAACATATCTGTTACCACATCAGCTGTTTTATCGAATTAGATGATTGCCTATGAAACATAGATCTGAATTTTGAATTGTTCTTCGTCCAGTCTACATAATTAGGTACTGTTCTATATACATGTATGATCGGTTATATGGCAGTTATATGTTTGCAACTGTGTATGCCATTTTTGTGCAGCCGTAAATTACTCATCCATTGTGATCATTTTACTATCTTGACATGGCATAAACTGATCGATCTCTTCGTAGGGAAATTAAAGTGCGAGCTGTGGAAGTTGAATCAAACAGTTTGTTTTTCTTCAAGTGGAAAGGCAACTTTATAGACTTAACATGATAACAAAACATACATGGACGCTAAAATATTAAACCCTGCAATAACTAAACAATGCAGTAAATAATTTTGTTTTTATTTTCAGCTTTGAGAAACAGGAGATGGAGAGTGGTGCTACCCTGTTAGGGCCAAAGTCTCTGTGAGTCTGATAGGGGTCTTTCAACTGCCTTCCGGTTACAAAGTTATTGCTGCAATTCTGCAATCATTGGTAAATTTTTAAAGGAGGAAATAACTAAATTTAGGGTTAGAAAGGAAGCTATATGTAGCTACTACAGTCATGCCACATCAGTGAAAGTACAGTTGTTTCTTGTTGGAAATGAATGAACCTTACAACTTGATGGGATAATTTTTGTTAACTTGTAAATAATAATATTATCGATCATATATTACATACACTGCGGCTACAAAGTTTATTTCAAGGGGAAAATGGTATGCATTAATTAATTCTTTCATGATGGAATACTGTAGTTTTTGTAAAACTTTACCTCAAATTGCACATGACCTTGACTTGTGACAGCTTGGGTTCCCTATAACTTACTGCAAGTGGTTTTGGTTTTTTAAGCTTCATCTTGCCAGGGTGGGGAAAAAAAAAATGAAATCTAGCTGCCCAGTGGGCCAGTATATTTTAGTTTTCAGTTGGCTCCACTAAAATATTACTAATGCCCAATGGGCACGTAGGGTTCATGCCTTATCAACTACATCATTTACTAGTTGCTGTCTATATTCAGTGATAGACTATAACAAAATGAGTTTATTGGCACTATGAAACTAGGTGAAAGAAACTACCAACAGTGACAATTGCTGTGTCAGATACAAAGTATGCTTGGATTTTAAATTAATCCATGCTTTCAACTCACTGTTTTGCTCATCTTGCAGTCTTAAGTTTTGAAATAGGCTTTGATTGGAAATTATCATTCACAAGATTATATGTACTGAGACTAATTTCTCTTGCCCACCTGACCAGACCTCCAAACTTCCATTTTCACTTGCCCAAGAGCAAAATTTACTTGCCCCAGGCAATGGGATGTGGGTTTTTCTCTGCCCTGCTTGCTAAGACTACAAGTATTCCCTCTTTGGCTTAGGGCCTCTTCATATGAGCCCGGTCAACCAGCCTGGCTCATTTTCTGAGATCTCATCTCGCTACTCTTTCCTTCGTAAAAATTTTGATGTGTTCATATATGTATGAGAAGCCAGGCTGGCCCAGTTACTGAGATCTCAGTTTTTGCGTCCAAGATCTCAGTGACCAGGATGAAAATTTTCCCATATGAACGCTCCAGCCCGGGTACCCAGGACAAAACTTTTTAGGCAAAATAGCTTCGCTTTTGCAACACAGCACTTGGCCAGTTACCTGGCTCGTATGAAGAGGCCCTTAGTCATGCGTGACACAAAAGAAAATCAACATTTTTTTCTCGCTGTTTTCATTTGCATCACACACAATAGACTACGCGAAAGAGGCCAGGACTACTCATAGTATGAATATCTGTGGGCCCAATAAGATGGTACAGCTTTAATTGCTACATGCACTTGTACATGTACATAAAACAAGTCCATGACTCAAAATCAAACCCACAAGTTGCTTGCAACTGTAACATGGACCACATAAATGATGCAGGGTTTAGTTGCAGCCTCAGACATTGCTCAGTGATGAAAGATGAACAAAACCTTTGCACAACATGATCATAACCTACTAAATTTACAAAAGTCACACATAATGAGCTGTACCCTCTAAATTGGCCTAACGGTTCCCTTGATTAGAAGTGATTGATGCATGTACTGCATGTACGTTTACAATGTATATAGTTCCCATGTATAGACCAGGGTTGTCATTAATTTTTTAGTCACCTGTAGCCTTATTCTCCACACCCATAGCAAATTTGTTACTTTGTGGGTGATTTCTCTAAACAACAGGGAATTTCACCTGTAGCATCAAGGGAAAATCAAGCATACTCAGCCATAACAGATGTTACGGCTTACAACCCTTAATGACAGCCCTGCAGACATAGCATACTAGTACAAGTAAATAACCTGTATTTAGCCTTAAAATGAGTGATATAGAAGATGTTTTATACTAAGTAATGGACCCTTAGCCTCAAGTTCTCAATTGGTATTGATACATGCATGTTCCTTTAACTCCTTTACATTGTTTGCAATTCTTCTTAACAAAGAAAATATGTACCACTGATGATGGCCGTACACTCAAAAATGTTTTGGTTTTTAAAACTGTAGTAACTTTTAGCCTTTTATACATGTACAGTAGACAAAAAAAATATTATTGCAGGCTCAACTGTTATTACAGCTTTTCATATACAGATACAGTAAGTGTAGAGCTACATACATTGATTATACAAGTAAAGAAAGAAGTAGAGCCAAGCACCCCCATCAAGCTTGAGTTTGCCCTACACTGACTTCTAGCATGTCATGTGTTGTTCACAGCTAGAGCAAAGTTGCATGTAAGTTTAAGATTTTTTTGGCACTATTATGCTGTTTTGACACTATTTTTGAACTATTTTAATACTATTTTTATACTATTTTTACAGTATTTTCATACTGTTTTTATACTATTTTGTGCTATTTTTATGCTGTTTTATACTATATTACTGTATGCCATTTCTAGATTATTTTAAAGCTATTTTCATATATTTATATTGTATTTGACATATTTTTTTTCATATATGATCCACTTTAATTTTTAAACTGTTTAAAGTACTATTGAAATATGTTTTGAGACAGTGGATTTCAATAGTGTTTTAAACAGGTTTTAACGCCTTTAAAATCAGTCGAAAAATATGTTAAAAATATAATTTTGCACCTATTTTAAACCTATTTTGTACAAAATACTTTTAAAATTGTCATTTAAACTAGTTTAAAAATAGTCTTGCAGATTAAAAGCTGTTTTTAAAACGATTTGTGTCCTGTTTTTATTCCGAATGCTGTGTTCCTCGAGAGATTTTTAAAGTAGTTACAGACTATTTTAATTATATTTTTAAACTTAGCAAAGGATTTCGAGTTTTGGAATTTTAACTATATTTTTAAAAGCTTTTCAAAATACATTTCAAATTTTGTTTCAATAGTGTTTTAAACAGGTTTAAACACCATTAAAAGCAGTCGAAAACTACGTTAAAAATACACTTTTCGCCCTGTTTTTAATCTATTTCATAAAATAGGTTTAAAACAGTTTTTAAATAGTATTTAAATACATTTAAAATAGTGTTTGGTTTGGTAAGTTGTACCACTGGCAGTCTCGCTTTTCTTTTGTCTATTGAATCTGTACTCAAGTTTCTCCATGACACCAGGCCCTATAAGAAGGTTACTGGCAATTACATGTACAATCATTAATGTTCAATTTCCAGTAAGTTTGTTGCCTACCAGAAGCCAACAAACCAATTGTTCTGGCTTCCTGTCCTGCCTGGCAGATGGACCATTTTTTATTGAACACCACACATACTATTTCAGTATTCATATAAAACTTCTATAGTATGAAGATTTGCTTGCATTAAAGCTGAAATATGTTAAGAGTAAACATGCTTTAATGTAGCCATATACACAAATGTTATTTGCACTGTTTACATACTGTACATTGTAAGCTGTCAGTTTCAGCCATGCTTCATGTTTGGTAGGATAATAGTTATATCATGGTGCATTTATACAGTGTTCGATCAAATACAGGAAAAATGTACATATTGGTAATTTGCTCTTTAAATTTGCATGCAGAATCACGAATGTCTGCTTAACACTTGCATTTGCTTGGAAATTCATACACTGCCTGATGCCACAGCAAGACAGCTTTCATTCTCTCACATTTCAGCCTAGTGTGAACAATGCATCAGTAGAATACATGCAAGTCTATAAATGTCTATAACTTATGGTAATTTTTGTAATCACCCTCTCCACAAAAGTACTATTAATAATTTATTTCTTCTGCATGCCATAGGGTTGGATTGAATAAAGGCAAGAAAAAACAAAATTAAATATCTGAAATACATGCAGATAATAGATTTAATGTCGGTGGATTGGTAAGTTTAACAGTACAATATGTTAATTGCATTAAAATTGCCAATGTACCTGTCAGGACTGTCTTTAGTTGTTCTTGTACTGGTATTTCCAGAAACATTGCCTCCTGTGTTAACTTCAACCGACAAAGGCCACATGTTTCTTCTGCAGGTAACATGGTACCAACATATGATTGGCAGTTCTTGTTTGGGCAATAGAAATGTTTA
The DNA here is from genome assembly GCF_042242905.1 of Orbicella faveolata. Lineage (NCBI taxonomy): Eukaryota > Metazoa > Cnidaria > Anthozoa > Scleractinia > Merulinidae > Orbicella > Orbicella faveolata. Next base: position 15,570,757 of record NW_028301578.1, on the reverse strand, counting down.
ACAATTTTTTGTGACTGAGTTTGGAAAAAGGAGAAAACTTCTTTGGAATCTTTTGGCATTCTGTTTTCTTTGGGGCAAATAAGGTGGATTAAAGCCAAAATGTCATCAAGGGCAACTCCAGAAAGTTGGTGCCTTGTGATAATCCCCAAAAGCAAAATGACAGTTTCCTTCACAGTAAGTTGTGAATTTGAAAATAATTGTTCATCTGACTCGTCTTGATCCCTAGCCATAGCAGACATAGCTTTTTGCATGTTACTTAACTCTTTTAATTCTTCAAGCAATTCAGATTGATCAAAGAAATCATTAATGTCATCTGAATCCAGAACTTTGACAGGCACATAATGACCACCAGCCCCAACTTCATCATCAGCTTCATTGTCAGCATCATCAGCTTCACTTTCATGTGGGACAATGTTCCACCACTCCAAGTTGTCAGCTAACACTAATAAAGCAAAAGAAAGACAGTCAATCTCCACTAACAGACACTGTCATACCACTCTACCTACAGACACTTCAATTCTCCATTTACCCCTCAGTCAAACTCTGCATAAATTACACTTTTCCGTAGGCGGACACTTTCCCATAAGCGGACACCTTGCTTTGTTCAAGGGAATATATTCACCGAATAATAGACCATTTTACGGTTGTCTGCTCGGCGACCTGGCCTTTGAATGGCAGCGAGGCTGGAGGTGACCTTGCTTTGATAAAGACCTGTCTACTATTGTCATGTAAATGCACCTAGTTAGCATTAGAACAACTTTATTTACACAACAAAAACAGTGAGGTCTGTATCAAAACAAGGTCACCTCCAGCCTCGCTGCCATTCAAAGGCCAGGTCACTGAGCAGACAACTGTAAAATGGTCTATTGGACATAATCCATTGGATTGTGATCGATTGAGTTTGGCTGTTGAACCCAATCGAACACAATCTAATGGATTTAGTTCTGTTCGGTTCGACTTGGTCGATTGAGTTACATTGGTTCGGAAATGATCTACGAACGTTCGACTATGCCGGGAATATCACAAAAATCTCCCTTTTGTTTCGAGGAATGTCACACCTAGCGCTTCGTTATACAAACATTTTTTCACTCGACCGAGTATTCTCCAATCTAGGCCGAGAAGAATTTAATACATAAGCTTAAATGCCGAAGAACAAAGACACCAAGATAAATACTCACGTCCATCGACATCCAAGAATTGAGTAGGAAGCTCCATGTTCTCGGTACGGATTTCTGAAGTTGTGACTTCGGTGACGCCTTCGGTATAATCTTGGGCCCGGCAATCAACTGTATATTTGTGATGAGAAATCAAAAAAATAAGCTTGATACTATATGTAGCGGCTAATTCAAAACAAATCTTGCCATTTCTCACTTACGTTTCTCATTGGTCGAAGGCTCGGCAAAGTCATAGTCTTGAGCATTAATCGGTGGGCAATTCAACGCGGGAGATTCTGCAGGTTTTGCCGCGTGGGTCTTTCTTTTCTTTGGATTAGAGCTGTCGACGACTGCTTCCAGTTCTACATCCACATAATTGCCATCACCTAATATGTTAGTATCTTTAACTCTTAGATCACCCAGCTTCTTTTTCAGTGGGCTCGGTTTTTCGTCCAACTCTATTCCGTGTAGCGTTCCACGTTTGGAAGACATGGTTTAATCAACGGTTTGATCATTATTTTCTTTACAGACAGCGGTTTGTCAGCGGCTGGCGGGTGCATTATTAACAAAGTGAACAAAGCGAACAAAGCGCCCTTATGAGATTTGCGCCAATCGTAAAAAGCGCGCGTTTCTCTGAGATATCCCCGGTTTGCGCGGGCGGAATTACATTATTCCATGTTTTATGCGCTCACGTTCAACTTGTGGAACATCCGTACACGCTTTTTTTTTGCAACCTTCGCCAGTAATTTTTTAAATATCGTTGGAATCTTTGACGCTTTGAGTGTCGAGGTAAGGAACTTTTCAAGTGTGTTACCGTGCGTGTAAAAGTGGAAGTAATGTTATTATTTGTTGGAATGACTCTAACTGTGCCTGACGAAAGCCTGACGACAAAATCACGGCGAAAAATTCTAATTGTCTACTCTCTTTCTCTCCACTGACAGATGACCTTTGCTGTTGTGATTTGGACAGGTACAGGGACAACTCCTCTGCCAATAGAGGAGATTGAAATACTTAATATTCAAAAGTTGGTAATCGATGGCAGCGCAGCTCCTGGCTCGAAGTGTTCGATGCAATATCAACAAAAAATGTGGCACGGGAAGATAATTTCCCTGCACGGTGAGTCTCTGGTATGCCAGAAAATCATATTATATAACAAGCCACTTACAATGAAAGATAGTTTGTAGTAATCGAAACAGGATCGACAAATAATTTCTATCTGACACACAACTATGGTATACTGGCCGTGGCCTGGTATGTTGCAGGACCTTGCCGAAATAAAGGACCGCGAAAATAGATTTTGATCGTGGAACCTTTGTTATTTCCCGCCATTGCCTATTTGCAACCAATCTGCCTTTCCATCACAACGTATAATCTGAAATACCATTTGCATTTCGTACGAAAGTCGGGCTGCAAATTATATTTTTGGGGCGTGCCGTGCTTCCTCCAGTATGTGTATACACAGTACTGAGAATAAATTTCAAGACATCTTTTAAATTTGTGGATTTCAAATAACCGTTTACTAAGTGAGAAATAATTAGCATATAGTGAAGTATCCTGTTAGAAGTTTGATTTGGGGATTTACCTCTGTCTACACGTTTCAGCAGCCGACGCTATACCTGTGTATTTCTGGCATTTCCGGTGTAGAATTTGAACACCTTGTATTTTGCCGAGACCTTGCCGTATTTCTAGTTTTCTCTTATTAAACCAGCGGCCTCATGATATCGGCAATTATTTTCAAATTGTTTTTTCGATATATTAAGAACCTGGCCGCGAATAAGCTGTGCGGGTTCGGTTCAGTACCGGTAGTCTGTCGCCGCTTCCCGCCGTCTCGGGTTTTTGCGATCGAAGTGTACAGTCACACATTGCGGTCAGCAGTTGTGCTTAGCGATCACGTGATTTTACCTGTTTTTTGAACGAGAAGCGAAGGAGGTTCGTCTATCGAAGACTTATTATGATGGATTTTTCGTGCAACCAGTTGTAGGAACGTACAGTGTATTCGCACTTCAAAGGTAAGCAAATACATTCATTTTGTGCCATTATACTTTAGGCCATCAAATCTCAGCACACGTTAGATATAAGCTTATGTTCTTCTTGTATCATTTAAAATAAAGGGAATAACGAACTCGATATTTAACAATAAAATTAGGCTTTCAAAATCAAAACTTCTGGTTTGGTTGTGGCTTTTTGTAGCGTGTAACTTAATTTATAAATTATTTCACTCGGTGAAAAACCTTATTTCAATTAACATTGTTTTTAACTTAACGTTGCACCAGTGTTAGTGTTAGTGTTAGTATGTACAATGTACATTCATTTAGTGCTACACCGTATTAACATTCTCAGACTGACAATATACTGAAATAACTGTTAACTTATCAACTTTGTTTGTAGAAAAACTGAAAGATGCTAAAGAGGCTTCATTTCTCTTAGAAGATGGGTATGGCGATGAATCAGATGGTGAGGAAGGTGAGTAGCACTGGCCTTATCATGGTTTTCAGCACCATCTTCATAGGTACAAATAGGCAAAGTGGTGATAAATTACAGTGTCTGAAAAGAAATTTGTTGGCAAAAAAACCTTTTGAAAATCGAATTTTGAACAATGTTTGAATTGCAGCATTAAAATTCTATATGGCAGACTATTCATTTGTCTGTAAATCTGTGTGGATAGATAGTGTCAAAAATCGTGATAAGGCCTACTTATTTATTTTCAGTACATTATCAGCTAATCTTTTGGCTAAACTCCAGAATACCCGGCCACTTATTAACTGCGCGGCCATGGGCCGAGCGCGGTTCATGGTTTACCCGTGGTTTTTTTTTGGTCTTGTATGCGACCAGAGCCAAGCTTTCACTCGGCCAAATTTTGAGTCACGCAACCTGTGATGTTTACTCTCCAAAAGCTGTTGAAACAATAAATCTCATCTCCGATACCGACTTTCGCGGGAAAAAATTAAAAACCCAGCGTTCGTCAAAAATTATATTTTTTCAGCAGAAATTTCGCTTGGAACATATACATATTTATATTCGTTTGAATCATCGATGAAATGACCTTTTTCGGATATTTTTTCTTTCGGGGTCAACAAAAACCTCCGATTACAAAATCGCGCCGAACCCACACGTTGCAAAAAAATCTCTTCGAAACCCTGATTTCGAAGCGATATATCACTTAAGCGTTAATAGCTACCACACATTGGCAGGCAGTAAATCTATTCCTTAACAATCCAGCCTTATCGTGTTAAAATTTCATAGAAATCGAACAAAACCAGAATTAATTAGAATTTTTTGTGACCTCACTCCCTAGACTTGACCTAACAAAGGAAGCCATGGTCGCCCATAGCAACCGAAAAACACGAACATAACAAAGCTGACGTTTCGGCCAAAAAACTCCAGAATTATCGGCTGAGAGCTTAAACTTGAATGGGAACATCTTTTTCGAACTTTTTTCAACTGATTTAGACGAAAGACTGGCCTCGGCGGACTACAAAAAAGACCAAGAGAAAAAACAGAACAAGACAGCAGAAAAAGCCGATAATATTAATTCATTGCGTGGCTTTCGGCACGAAAACGAAAATACAGCTTACTTCTGGATAAATTCAGCCTTAGAAGCCAGCAACTGGTCCCAAATTACTTTCTGTATCCTTACAAATGTCTTGACTTCTATCTCCGAAAGATTTGGCCGCAATTTTTGAGCAAATAAACATTTCGTCGACGGTGACCGCTATTACGTTGGCTTGCATACTACATTAGCTAACTTGACAAAATTCTCCCGTGGGGGGGATATGACCAAAAGAGCTGAAAGATGGCGTATAATTGGCTAATGATGAGATCATCCCACTGTCCAAATTTGGTGAGAATCGAAAGTAACGCCAATTTTCTGTCACGTTTTCAATCTGTGGTCACTGGAGTGACCAAAATCGATACATCGGTCGGGATAGAGTTTTATTATTAAATTATATGACTTGTGTGACTACTTCACTAGCCCTTTACTCATGGAAAACACCAATTAAATTTAATCATGACTTTTAAGAAAGAAAGCTGTTGTTAATAGTGTTATTATCGTGTCATTTATATCGTTCATGCCCATACATATCCCGAAGAAAGTTCTACAAAGATTAAGACCATTAGGTCATCGGAGATTTGTCAATGGCTACCACTGATGGTGCAATAATACAGTTTGTGTTGATCAAGTGATGTGATGTCTACAGTAAGAAAAGAATCATCAATGACTACTTTGGAATGTGCACTCCGTTCCGACGGTAGTGCTAAGCAAACAGTTAAATTTTAAAAGCGCGGTTATAAGATCTAACAGATCTTCTTGTTAGCATCTCATTGAATAAGAATATCAACTATTGTTATATACCTCGTTCTTCAAAGCCCACCGACACATGTAAATAAAGTGGCCGGGTATTCTGAAGTTGCTCCAATATTTTGTGGAAATTTGCCACCCAAACCTTGAACGTATGACAAGCTAACAACAGACCACAGTATTGGAAATTCTCACACTGACAGTGCCCTTTTATTGATTCGATTCGATTAGGGGTTGCATCCCCTTCAGGCCGTTAAGGAATGGATGCATGTCATCAGCCCTACAAAATATCCTCCTTATTCAATATGAGTTTTTAATGATTGAATTCTGGGAAATTGTATATAGGTAATCAACATCTCATTTTATTCGTGTTAAAATATGTTTAGCTGAACAAGAGAAGTTACAAGTGAAGGAAAGGAATGGAAAAGGTACTCTGCTAAGTTTATGTTCTTTACTGAAACATTGATTGGTTACTTTTGATCCTAAATATTTTATAAAGAAGCTCAAAGGTCATTGTGATTTTAGTCAGAAATTTATACATGTAAATTTCATTTTCACAAATTTCATTTCCAGTTGCTGATGCCTCCATTAAAACATCTTAAAATCCTTGTTTTATCACCCTCAAAGTGTTGACTTGCTTTCACACGAACATTTTGAGCTGTAAAAAAAACAACTAAACATGCTCTCAGAGCAATTGGGAATTTCGGTGACTATTTCCTTATGTACATATGGTTTAATCACACCTAACTCAGTTTTTAAGAGGAGCCATTTGCCCATTGTATAAATTTTTGCATATGAAATATCCAATTGAAAAAGACATGTTTCTTGAAAGGTTGTCAACGTTGTTGAGTTTTTAAGTTTTGTCGAGAACTTTTGTTTGTATTCTACATCAACATCATTGGTCCTGCAAAAGATCACTACATGTACCAATTGATTGTTATCAATTCTCATTCTGATTTGTAAACTCTATTTCTAGTGACCATTTCAAGTACTAGATGGATTGTAAAGGAATTATTTTTTTATACTAGACTTGTGGGAGGGGGAGCCTTATAACATATAGAATTTTAGGTTTACACGTATACAGTAGAATCCCAATTTCTCAAACCCTCAATTTTTTTAACCTCCCGATAACTAGAATCAAAAGTCCTTTCGGTTGAACACTGTAATTTTAGCCCCAATTTCTCAAACTATCCAATTTTTTGAACCAATATTATTTTTGTTCCCTTCGAGGTTGGAAAAATGAGGATTCCACTGTATATCATTCTGTAAAGTGTTGAATATGGTCGGGTAATGAAGCTGTGAGGAAAGTAAGAGTGTCACTATTTAAACTGCCATTCTTTTACAGTTCCCACAGCTGAGAAGAAACCTTTGCCTTCAAAAAAGAAAAAACAAGGTAACACTTGGTAATAATATTAATTCTCAGGTCTTTCGTTAAAAAGAATGGTTACTATATGGGGGTGGGTGGGGAATTTGCTGGTTTCTTGAAGAGCAGTACCCAGGACAAAAGCAACTGCATAGAAAAAAATAATATACTAATATACCAATATATAATAATATGAAGCATAACAGGCCCTGCTCTAACATAATGAGCTGTTATACTATATACAGCACAACATACAAAGAAATTAATGTGATACTTACATGTATAAGCCTCAACAAGAGACAAGAGTGCTGTGGGCAGTTATGAAAATGTAAAATGCTACCTTATAACAAAGATTAAACCAGGACATACACATACTATTGCTCTGTAGGTAACAATGAACAAAGTAGAAAGAAGAAAGACCCAGTCCAATCCAAGAAAGGTAGGTTTACTTAACCATAATCAGAATCATGACAATATTATCACTGTAATATGTATAATATAAATTATGCAAAGTTTGTTGGTTGTTGTGGAGTCCTTTTTCATGTGTGTGTGGATTATAAAGAATACATGTACAGGGGTTTCAAAACAAGGCAGTAACTGCTGGGGTTCTGTCAGCTACTTTAGTACACCTTGAATGATTCATAACAGTTTCTTTGGTCATGCCAATCAGTTCGCAACAAACAAGCTAACTTGCAACAGCTACTTTACTCTGCCAGTTGTTGATACCTATTTTGAAATATTTTGAAACCCTAGAATGGATGCCAGTTACAATAGTTCTTTTCTTTTCTTTTCTTTTCTTGTCTTTGTCTGTGTCATCCTAAAGGCACATCATGGAAAAGGGAAAGATACATGTATATCTACATGTACATGTATACATGTATATTAAAAAAATGAGCATACAGCGTATGCTTAATGTTATATATATCGTTCATGCTGCCAAATGAATAAAAACATGACTTGAAAACAACTGAAATGTTGTATTTTCCAATCTTTTCAGCTGGGGACAAAAAAGTCTCAAACAAGAAAGAAAAAGGTAAACAATTGAACATTCTTTATCTCTCAATGCTGATTTATGTTTCAAATCTAAGTGTAGTTTGCATTGTAAGGATATTCTCTGTTCTGATCACATGACTGGTCAAATATGGCTGTGATTAGAAACCTTCCTTAGCAGTCAATTAGTACATGTAGCTATAATAAAGAGTCTCCCCCCTTGAAGGAGAAGGTCACTCCAAAAAATGTACATATATTTTTTTTCAATGCTAATAAAAACCTCGCACTAAGTTTAGCCTCTCACCGAAGCTTCAGCCTCTAAAGTGCAGGTTTTGCACTTTAGAGGCTGATTTGATCATAAGAGCACTCTAAGTTAACTATTGCAAATGTCCATTGACAACCCTCTATAACTATACTATCATTTTGTTGAATCATAGCCAAAAAAGCTCCATCAGAGGCACAGAAAAAAAGCTGTGCTCAGCTGGTTGCTTCAATAACAGCACCCTTTACGGTAGCGGATGATTCTGAAGACAGCATAATCTCATCTAGCAGTGGAGAGTCTGACACAGAAGTCAACACCCCACAGCCATTGGTACAACTACCATCCCAACTTATGCACCGGCCACAAGTTGGGATGAAGACACCAAAATCTTCATTTCCCCCTACAAAGTGCATCAATGTGCATTGCAAGGAGGAGAAAAGGGAATTAAAGAGGGAAGTTGAAAGTCTGAAGTAGGAATTGAAGATTGTAAGTACTGCACATAATAAAACATTGTTTTACACTTAAATGAAAGAAGTAATTGCAGGGATGCAGCGAACAAAAAGTTGCTGGATTATCAACAAGCTGAGCTGGCTTCTCAGCCTGGCCAGTTTACATATACGGTACCTTCAACATTACTCATTTAGAGTCTTTTCTTTCTTGTGATATGTCAGCCAGGGATAAGTTCCTTTTGGCTGGTGAGATTAGCAGTTAAAATCAGCTCAGTTGTTGATTCACTCACTGATTAAGAAATAAAGTCCCCAAAAAATTACACAAGCATTAAAGAGTATTAAGTTTAACACCACATCTAACCTTCACAGGAAATGATGTGTAATTTTCAGTTCATATTTTACAACTTTTTACACATATCAGTGAGACATTTACAAATTTAAAGAAGAAAGGACATATACTGGTTGTACTCCATCGGTCATGAAACAAAAAGAGATGACCTTTTTAAAAATGTGTTATGATTATAGAAAATTAGAACTGATTTATTGTTCACTCAAGTACAGTTACTAACATGTAAATTACCAGCAATATAACCAGGCTGTCACATGTAAAGCTAACAATCCATTCCTTATTAGTTGATGTTCAGTTCCCCAAACATTTAGACCACATCAAAGATTCGATTTATAACTAGGGGGAGACCTGCACTGTAAGTAGTTTAACAGAGTGGTCACTCTGAATAAATACTTTGGAAAGCTAATTAAATATTTTTGTGGCCACTAAAAGTTGTTACATGGGTTAGATGAGCATTGGTGCATGGGGTAAGTCTCTGCAGTTACCATATGCTAATTTTTGTAATTTAATTGTACAGTTGACCTCCCGTAAGCGACCACATACAGTAGGCTTGGCATTTTGGGTGGTCACTTACAGGAGGTTTGTCTGTGCTTGTATTAAATTCCAAAAATAGCTTATAAAACACCTCATGTTCATCAGAGTTCTTGTCTAACTTTTCTTTGTGCTACATGTAAATGTAACATTTAATACCCTAATATAATTTTGTACATCCAGGCTTGTCAAATGTTACATTTTGAGTCACCCATTGCCTTGGTCCCCACACCCGTAAAAAACCCGAAAGAATGAGGGCTCATCAAGGATAATCGGCCCTTAATGGCAGCACTGACATCTGTCTTATATTATCACTTGGACATATTTGTCCTATAGACATAATACAGGTTAATGTGGACCTTAAGTTGTTTTCAATTGTCTTTAAGTGAAATCACGTTCATCTAAAGGGCCGCAGAACCATAGTCCAGTCCTGACACCATCAGGAGAGATGGATACAAATGAAGCATCAAAGAAAGGGGTAAGATCAAGTATCCTAGAAGATTAGAGACTAACAATAGGCTTTTTATGCTTAGTCAAAGAAAACTCTCATTCAGTAGTTTGTATCTTATGTGGCTGCAACAAGTGACCCAAGCTATCTACCGGTAAGCTATCTATAAGATTCCGACTACCAAGGGACATACACCTGTAACTCTAGCTTATGACCAGAGAGGTATTGTACTCCGAAGATTCAATTTTCAACGGCTTTTTATGAGAGTGCAACTGTTTTGCAATTTGCAACACATCATCATCAAAAGCAGGGCTCACGAAAAGTGCCATACAATCATCTGGGACGAGTAGCAAGGTTTTGTTTTTTTTTCATGTCCACTTGCCTGATGGACAGAGGTGCAGAAAAGTCATTTGCCAATCTTGACGTAATAAGAAAGTGAAACAAAAACAAGCATGCTCTTGCCCTGGGCAAAGCAAAATTTGAGCGAGTAATGTGTGAAAGGCAAGCTCAAATTCAATTTTTTTTTCAAGGTGTTGTATTTTACTGGGTATAAATTTGATCTAAACTGTTGCAGCTGTTTTGTATTTTAAATTCTGTCTTTGCTACATGTAGGTCCTCATCCATAAGACCTTCACATTCATTTATTTTTCATGTGGTTGTCATAAGCATGAGTCATGTCAAACTGATCTCATTACTTTCATTTGGTTCTTGTCGTGAATGGTCTGATGTTCCTGGGGTCTTAACCTTAAGTACATGTAGACACATGTAGTTGAAGAGTGCTGGGCCTTCACCACTAGGAGGCCTAACCTTCAAAGGATTTTAAATGCAAATGTTTGTATGGACTATGGTTGAAGCAAATTGACTTAGATTTATTTTTTTTATTTTTCAGCTTGCAGAAATTGCACAGGGGGTATGGTGCTGTGCAGTGAAAGTTAAGGCACTGATTAATTCTGTGCCTTCACGGACAGCACTTGCCTGTTCCATGTTATACATTTTTTATCCAAAAGACATCCTCACGGGAAAACGTCTAAAGGACTTGGACCCAAGGGTTGTTGATGCAATTGCAGGTAACATAGTAAATTAAGATAAATGTAAATAACAAATGAGATTTAAATTTCGTAAAATTTCTTGATGAGCAATTACTGTTAGTAGTATTACTTGCACATGTTCTGATCAGTATTTGTTGTATAGACTAGAACAGTTGTTTATGCTAGTTAGAGATTTGTCTTGACTTCTTTTTTTTTTTTAAGATTTTGCTGTGGTTGCAAGAATAAAAGAAAGAGTCAATAAAAAAGAAACAGAAAATAATGGCAACTCAAAAGAGCCGAAAAATGTAACCCGTGGGGATGTCATGCAAGCCATGCGTCAAAAATGTAATCAGTTGATATTTCAAACTAAGAGGCCGACTTACCACAAAGGTAAGATTACTGAAAAGTTTTTTAAATGCTATGTTGAGTTTATGTCAATAAAGAAATAGCTGTTACCAAGTTGCAATATGTAGGTTACATTACAGACATAGCATACATGTACATGTAAGGAACCTTAATTTAAGAAATAAAAAACAAGTACCGTGTTTCTATCGAGTTATAGAAACATGAGTGTAAGCTTGTGAGAATGAGAAATGCTGTAGGAGAATGAGCCGCAGGCGAGTGTTTCCACAGCTTTTGCGAGTTCTCCCAAACTTTCACGAGTGTTTTTATAACTCGATAGAAACACGGAGAACATGTTTTTTATTTCTTTTAGAAAACAACACGATGAAAAAAGGAAAGCAACTTGTTAACTTTGGTTAGCAAAATGTAAATTCTCTTTGCTTGCGCTATCATTACGTCAACAGCTTGTGCTACATGTAGTTCCGTGTTTCTATCGAGTTATGGAAACACGATTTTTAACCAGTCAGCGTGCGTATTTTCTTAGGACTGTTTTCTAATCAGCCTTAAAAGGAGTCGTATGGAAGGTGTTTTATACGAATGGGCCATTAGCCTCACTTGCTGGATATAAAAATACATTCATGAACGAATGTTTTGTCATTGATACTGTTCCTGAAACTCTTTCCTTGTTTTCATTCTTATAGAAAAGTATGTGGAAGCCAAGAAGGCCCGCTTGGAACTTGGAGAACATGCAGTAAATCAATAGGCCATATTTAGATTCATAAGTTACTATATCTCCTCCACTAAAGGGATACTCCCACCCCTCTGGAAAATGTAATTAATATACTACAGCTTCATACATTCATACATTCATACATTCGTACATCTCTTTAGATTTGGCCATTGAGAATTCTACCCCTCCCTCTTAATGGAACTACACAGTGGTTTTTTGAGCACCATCTTCTGTTAAGTACAGTGCGACTACTCCAACCATGCGACTTGGAAAAGAGTTAATCAAGCAGAACACTACCTCAGAACACACGATAGTGAGCTTCCGAAAAAAAAAACGAATGTTGAAGAATACAGCAATAGTTATTAAGAAAATTGAAAACCTAACAGAACGTTGCGGACGTGTCAGGAAACTTAGCCATTTGTTGATTGGTTAGTCTCAATCCTAAATTTGTGACACAGTTTCAGTTAAGCTGTTGTCAAATGAGTTTTCAAGCTAATATTTTTCAGCCAGTCGATTTATCAGTTTGATAATTCGAAATCAAAGTCTGAATCTCTAAGTGTGCATAGTGTTTTCCCGTCAAATGAACTGTTACTTGCTGTCACAAGAAGCAGCCAGTTTATTGTTCTTACTTTACGTTTTGATTGTTTAGCTATCTTCTAGGTGGCCCGGTTTGAGTAGTCGCACTGTAAACAATTGCCAACCATAAACCAGCAGATAATACTTATCTGATTGGCTGCTCATATTGGAGTTACAGTCTGCTTTTAGCCTCCCACCATTTTTCTGTTGCTCTGATTTAATATAAACTAGTAATACTACTTGCAACGATATGAGTGGTGACTTCTTATGACTCAACACTTTCCACTCTGGTGTGTACAAAAAATCTTTTCTTTGGAAATCAGCTATTTTAAGATTTGTTTTATATCTGACATTTTTAAAACACAAAATAAAATGCCATTGAAATTTTAACAAAAATATTTCCTGCATACATCCAAGCTGTGAATAATTACTGAACTTGTCAATTTTTTCCATGTTAGAACCAATAACTGCCATTACAGTCCTCAGCAAGGCAATTTGTCATTCTGCATTGTTTTAATTGATTAGCTGACCGTTTCGCATTGTTCATATAGTCCATGGTATAACAACAAATTTCTTTTATCACAGACTCAACTGTTATTACGGCTTTTTGTATATAAAAATAAGAGTAGACCCATACAAGCAAAGAAAGAAGTAGGGCCAAGCACCACGCTCAGGCTTGAGTTTGCCCTACACTGACATCTGTCATATTCTGTTTTGTTCACAGCTACAACAAAGTAATGTTTAGGGTTTTTTAGCACTACTTAAATTATGCTATTTTGATACCACTTTTGACCTAATTTCAGATTAGTTTTATGCAATTTTAATACTATTTTAATGCTATTTTTACTGTATTTTCATACTGCTTTTATCCTATTTTGTGCTATTTATATGCTGTTTCATGATATATCAGTGTATGCCATTACTAGACTATTTAAAAGCTATTTTGGTATGTTTAGAATGTATTTGATATGTATGTTTTTCTATATGGCCCACTGTAATTTTAAAACTGTTTAAAGTGCTATTGAAATATATTTTGAGACAGCAGATTTCAATAGTGTTTTAAACAGGTTTTAACACCTTTAAAATCAGTCGAAAAATATGTTAAAAATATAATTTTGCACCTATTTTAAACCTATTTTGTACAAAATACTTTTAAAATTGTCATTTAAACTAGTTTAAAAATAGTCTTGCAGATTAAAAGCTGTTTTGAAAACTATTTGTATCCTGTTTGTATTCCAAATGCTGTTCCTCGAGCGATTTTTAAAGTATTTATAGACTATTTTAATCATGTTTTTAAACTTAGCAAAGGATTTCGAGTTTTGGAATTTAAACTATATTTTTAAACGCTTTTCAAAATACATTTCAAACTTTGTTTCAATAGTGTTTTAAACAGGTTTAAACACCATTAAAGTCAGTCGAAAACTATGTTAAAAATACACTTTTCGCCCTATTTTTAATCTATTTCATCAAATAGGTTAAAAAAAGTTTTTAAAAATAGTATTTAAATACATTTAAAATAGAGTTTGGTTTGGTAAGGGTTTGTTCTACCGCGTTTCGTGCCCAATTTTTCCTCGAAAAAAGGTTAAAAGTGCCATTTTTATTGGCCAGGCCGAGAAGAAATACCGTATTCTAACAAACTGTGCACAAAAAATAGAAATCCGCCTGTAAAATTCCTTTTGACTAAAACATTCCTGATGGCTTTGAAAATTCCTGATCGCTTCAACTGAAGCCAAGAGGAATGCACCAAGCTTAAACTGAAGCCTTCAGGAATTCGCAACGGGAAGCTGTGTCGCCCCAACCGGAACCGCGTCATGAAAGCAATCAACAACTTCGCGTGTAATATCACGCACTTGTCTCTGCCACTCAGGAGTGAAATATTCATTCACGAGAAACGCGATCAAGTGAACACTGACAAGCATGTTTTTATCATATGTAAATGAAACCGTGGATTTTTAAATGTAATTCGACCGGTGGTTATATTGTCGCCGCCTTTTTCGCTAACGCGCCCTGCCAAAAAGAAACCACTCGTGCCAATCGTAACCATCCCCGGAGCATACTTTTAAAAAATTCTTGTACCAGGGGTGGCTTCTACGAGAGGTATTATCGGCGGGTTTAGCGTTACTTTATGAATAGTTCCCTCCTTTTCGAAACAGGGGAAACAACACTCCTCGAAATGACAGTCCGGATAATCGAAACAAGTAACCGTCGGCACAATCTGCTGCTTGAATTCGCAGAAAGGCAGTTTTAAAATATTCTTGTGTACCTTGTCCCACCCCGCTTCCTTTTTTGCCTTGATTTTCATCGCGATGCACTCCCTGAGAATCATCTCACGAAGCTCTGGAGGGAGACTTTGAATGGCTTTAGAAAGCCCGTCGTCGGAAGACATGGTTCCTTAGAATATAACCTCAGGTTTCATTTCTCTAACTGGTGTGTTTCTTTCTTTCAGCTCGAGCAAAACAAGTTTAAAACCTTTTTTCGCTTTTTCACGCTTGCTGATAAGACGTTGTTTTAGCGCGTTACCGCCGCAGGGCTTGCAGAGACGGTAGTCGCACAGAAGACCGATTCCGCAGACTCTGCAGGGCTCTGGCATTCTCATTCCTTTTTTCAGCTGATAGTTGTGCTTGCCGCAATACGCCCCGTAACAACGCTTTCCGCAGCTTTCTTTCCGGCCCCGCTTCAGCCACCCGCACTTGTTTGGTGCTCGAGTCATTCCGGCTCTCGCGGTATTACACCGGGCTCGCGCGTTTCTAATATGACGCACTCCTTTGTTATGAGTAGTATATAGGGAATTAACCAAATACTATTTCAAAGAGGGAGCTGCATTTAACCGTTTCGCAGCCCCCAGGCTCAACCGGCCCGAGCTTGTGAGGGCCGATCTTGATGATGGGGGCTGTGATAAGGTGAAATAAGGCTCCCTCTGCGAAATGGTATTTGGTTAATTCCCTATATACTACTTGGAACAAATACAGTTTCCGTTCCCGATAACGGCTCCAGTCAATAAGGAAAGGAGAAAATGTCCAGAATTTTGTTTTTTTTAATTCTGCCAGTTAAATTAAACGTTTGTAACTATTACATAAGTACAAACTTGATGTGATCCGTTTTCAACTAAATCAGTAGGTCACAGAATGGATGTTTTACACATACAGACAATAAAATAGGAAGTGATGTGCTTGATGTAACCGGCTTCCCAGACAGAGAACTCGTTCGAGTGGGAATAAGAAGAGGGGGATGATCATGATTAATTAGGTCTTCTATCATGCAGATGTAAGATAGAAGTAAAACATCACGAAACAAACAATCATCCAATAGCAACGTTTACTATTTATTCCCTAACATAAGCCTATAAAAAGAACAGCAAGGCCAGACGGTAAGAAGAACTACAATAAACATGTTCGATAGCTGTACCAAAACGTATTAAAGGTTGGCCATGTACTTAAGCTAACCTTTCAAAAAAAAAAGTACTAAAAAGTTAACCATGGCTAGCTACAACTTTTTTAACATAAAGTTCGGCAAACACGGAGGGACTAGTCACGCTTATTGCCATGCAACCAGCCACAGGGATAAGTCCCATGTCGTGTTTACAAGAGGCAACCTAAGTCGCAGTAACCGACTGCTTTGGTATTTGACTTTTATTTTGGTCGTAGGGACTTAAGTCGTACGACGGGACAATCAAAATTTCATAGCACTAGTCCCTGAGAGTAATATTATGATTTAAAACTAGTTTGAGTTCACGGGGCTAGTGACAGGGACAAAAATTTGGCCGCGGTGATTTTGCGAAGAAAATGGGTAGTTCACACAGAAGGAACTCGTCCCCGGAACTTGTCACACGGACTAATCCTCTCGTGTGTGCCAAGCGAAGAACACCAAGACCAGACACTAAGAATGTGTATAATCAAAATGTCCAATGATGCACAAAACCTACTGAACATCAACTAGGTAAAAAAGTAAATTTTTAATACATAACGTTCCAAAGCTTAACTGTGGTAACTACCTTTTAACTTTAACCTTGAAAAGGATACTAGCCCAACGATAGTGTACAAGTTACACCCGTTTTCACAACTCTAAAGTGCGTTGCAGTGATCGTTAATCGTGTAGGCGATCTGTTGTGCATTCACCAAACGAAGCTTTCAGGTAGCTATGGAAAGGAATTTTAAATTAACAGAATACAACAGGTCAATAAAAGGCGAAGCGATCTACGACGCAGGTCTGTTAAACTGCGCAAACCTTTACTCTAGTTCTGGAGATCACAAGCTATTTTCATCTATTACTCAAGGTTCCACCTGTTATTAATTCCAGGTATAACAAGTCGAATGCGTGCTTTGGTGATCGATAATCGTGTGGGAGATATGGCGCACATTTATTGACGTTGATGTCAGGGAACTAAAAAGGTCTTTAAGCTCAATGTTAACGATCGACATATTGGTTAATTATGGCCGAATTAACCCGCGTTGTAGACCTTTCTCTAGTTGCCAAGAAGATAGTTTTTGATCTATTACGCGGTCTTTATAATAGTATCAGGATTAAGACTGGCATTTAGCTGCGTTTGGTTCTAATAAGTGTAAAGAAACCTTTATGTATAGACATTCGTGTAGATGATTATGTGCGCAATCTTTACCATCGCTAGTAGAAAAAAGCAGTGTTTACGCGGGCAAATGTTCATCCTCTATACTGAGTTCTGCCCTGCATGCACGTTGTCGTAGCAATTAGAAAAAATGTTTTCCCAATTAACAAATTTTTCCTTTGGTGATCATTCACTTATTTCGTCTCATCAACATTTATATTTTTAACTTTGTATTGCTCTTTGCTGGGAAAATGAGATTTGTTTGATCTCTGTTAGTTACAAGGGTGTAAACCGATGGAAAGCTCTGTGAAACAACGCGTCACTGTTTACGTCAGAAATCAACCTGAGCGCCAGAAATGAGAAACATTCTCTCAAGGAGAGCTCCACACATCGTCAAACGGAGTAATTTAAACTTAAGTCAAACTCTCCTTTGCGCTCCTGATTGTAACTTTAAAGATTGGAAAATAACAGAAAGGGACATCAATTGTCCTTGTCACAGGATCCTAAATTTACAATAAAAGGAAATTCCAGATGCTGAGTTGACCCTTATATTTTTTCCCGTTTCGTGCTTAATTCGTGATTACAGAATCATTTATTATTAGGAATAGGATAAGATCAAAATCCTTTTACAACCTCAGTTTAACTTTAAAAAACAAACCTGTCAGACCCAGTGAAGACTTTGGAGTATCGAATTTAACAAGACTTTTGTGTACACGTAAATAAGAAGTGTTTCAAAGTGTTTCTTTCGAGGATCCTGTGGCAAGGAAAATTGATGTCCCTTCCTGTTATTTTCCAATCTATTAATTGCCCAAAGAGGATACATTTTAAATCCTCGCAATGTAGTGGGCCATTCCTAAAGTATTATTTACGACCTCTGTCACTGAAGCTGATATTTTGTTCATGTTGACCATGGCAATTTTAGTCATCCGGTCATCTCGTGACTACAGGTCATTCAAGTTGCGTCAAGAACGGAAGTAGGTTTATTATATGACGCTTTACAGGAAAAATTTTACTTTCACTTTTCCAGTCCATCCAAGGTGCAGCTTGCGTTCACAACACTGATTAGCAAAACCAAACGAGTGATACATCTTGGGACCGTAAAAGCCAATTGTAAGTACGTGCAAGTTCCCTGTTAGACTCCCATTTTAAATTTCATTAAAATAATTTTAGAACTCGGATTGAACCAATGTGAGTACGGTAATATATGTGTCGCATTGAACAAACTGTGTCTTTACGTGATCCAATGTTTTCTTATTTTACGTGTTTAATTTAAAGTAAGTACTGATTTGATCATTCAGTGTTATCAACGGTGCAAATTCAAGCGGTTTTTCATATGCATTTATTATTTAGTTAGATCTTTAAGTTTTAATAAGTCGACTCATTAGATGTTCAAGCTGGAGGACTAACGAGCCTTATTTGCTCAAAGTTAAATGAAGTATCTTTGTACATGTCTATTTACCTGGGGTTGAAACAGCAAATTCTAAGTCTTTAAATTCTTAAATATGTCGTATTCAGAATTGATTTGCCTGGCGAAAGACAATGAGTTCGGTAAATTGCCAATTGTAATTTGCAGTAGTCGCCAAACATCTATGTTCTTTGTTCTCGTGCAAGTGAATTTCTTTTTTTCAATGATCTGTAGCACACAAATTGAGAAATCTCCATCACTATAATTTGCTTCCCTAGTAGAAAAAGTACTGTTTAGGATCGCAAATGTTTCACCCTCTATAAAGTTCCGCCCTGTTATCGTACCAATTGGAAAAAATGTTTTCACTGTAAACAATATTTTTCCTTTCGCGATCGTTCACTCATTTCGTCTGATCAACATTTTTAATTTGTATTGTTTTTTGGGGGGGGGAAATGTTATTTGATCTCTGCTAGCTACAAGGGTGTAAACCGGTGGAATGTACTGTGAAAAAATGCGTCACTTTTTACGTCAGAGTGGGCCAGCGCTGGAAAAATGAGCAACATTCTCTCAAGGAGAGATCCACACATCGTCAAACGGAGTATTTTAAGTTAAAGGAAAAAGTTTATTTCTTGCTCCTGATTGTAACAAGATTGGAAAATAACAGGAAGGGGCGTCAATTTTCCTTGTCACAGGATCCTAAATTTACTGAAAGGAAAGGCTAGATGCTTGTTGACCCTTATTTTTTCCCCGTTTCGTGCTTAATTCGTGATAACAGAGTCATTTATTATTAGGAAGACGAGGAAATCAAAATCTCTTCACTCGCTTAGTTTAACTTTGAAGAACAAGTCTGTTAGCCCCAGTGAAGACTTTGGAGTATCGAATTTAACAAGACTTTAGTGTACACGTAAATAAGAAGTGTTTCAAAGCAGTGTTTCTTTTGGGCACGTGCTTGCCCGAAAAGGATACAATTCAAATGCTCTCGATGTAGTGAGACATTCCTAAAGTATGATTTACGATCTTTGTCACTGAAGCTGATATTTTGTTCATGTTGATCATGGCAATTTTAGTCATCCGGTCATCTCGTGATGCGTCATTCAAGATGCGTCAAGTATGGCAGTAGGTATATTATACAACGTTTACTAGTAAAATTTTACCTTCAGTTTTCCAGTCCATTCAAGGTGCAATTTGCTTTCAGAAGACTGATTAGCAAAACCAAACGAGCGAGAAATTTTAAGGAACGTAGAACCAGTTGTAAGTACGTGCAAGTTATTGTTTAATTATGGGAATAATTTTAGGACACGGATTAAACCAATATAAGTATGATAATTAATTGTTGCATTGAACAAAATGTCTCAGTATCTTATAAATTAAGTTTAATATAAGAAATTATTTATGTAGTTAGATATTAGAGTTTCTATAAATAAACTCATCAACCGTGTAAGCTAAAGGCCTAACAAACTCCAGCTGCTCGTAGTTAAATTAAGTATCTATCTACCTGAAATCTCAACGGGAAATTCCAAGTCTTGAAGCCCTCAGATATGTAATATTCAAAATTGATTTACCTGTCGAAAGAGAATTAGGTAAATTGCCAATAGTAGTTTACAGTAGTCGCCAAACTCGTTCTAATTTTCCTCGCTCTCGTAGAAGTGGATTTTCCCGAGGAGTGTTTTTCAATTTCCATGATCTGCAGCACACAAATTCAAAAACTAATGTTATCACTATAATTTGCTTTCCTTGTAGAAAAAACAAGGGGTAGGAGCGTCAAAGTTTTATTTTTTATAACGTAAAGCCCCGGCGGGAGGTACTTTGAGAATTTCTGGGTGGGGATGTGCCGCTGAGACCCTGGAACCCTTAGCCTATACCAGAGCTAGTTCAGCTGAATTTTGCTACCCTATACTAGAGTAAACTCACCAAATCCCCCCATCTATCGACACTGTTGAGGCTGATTTGCGTAAATTTACGCTTGCCGGTTTGATTTTTTTAATATATTTTTGAGTGGCAATTCCTGGTTTCCTTGGTCTAGATAAAATCTTCAACCAACTAGTCAGTTTTGTGAAAAATGATACCCTATTCTAGACCCAAACACTCTGATTTATTTACCCTATCCTAGAGTAAACTGCTTGAAAACCATACCCTTCACAGCGGCACATACCTATATAGCCCATATATGGCAGTGCCTCCCCCACCCCCCGGGCTTAAAGCGCTGTTATCGTGCCAATGGGCAGAATTTGTATCTGTTAATAGTATGCTTCCTTTGGTGAGTTTTCACTAGTTTCGTCTGACCGACATGTTCAATTTTGTATTGCTCTTTTGTGGGAAAATGAGATTTGATCTCTGCTAGCTACAGGAGTTTAAACCGCTGTAAAGCAATGTGGAATAACAAGTCATTGTTTAGGTAAGGGTGGAACCAGCGCCGGAAATGAACAGCATTCTCTGAAATGAAAGCTCCACACATCGTCAAACGGAGCAAGTTCATCTGAAGTCAATTGAAACTTTTTTTGCGCTAATTGTAAAGAAGCATTATTAAAAAATTCACCATAACAGGAAGGGAAATTAACTTTCCTTGAAACAGGGTGCTAAATTTAGTGAAGGGAAACTCTAGATATAGCAATGGGTGCGAACGTCCTTAATATCACACTTTTGGAAGTAAAGATCGTTAACAGATTTTATTTGAATTCCTGGAACCTTTACATGAGAATAAGACATATTTTCTTCTCTCTTTTATTTGTCTTATGAAATTTTGGTATTAGATTTAACTTTACAGGATAAAAACGGGTTTAATACCTCGTCAGACAAATTCTGGCGATATACATTTGGAAGCAATGAACTTAAGTAGCAATAACAGCATAAAGTCATTACAAATTATAACATAAATAGGACCCTGCACGCGTTCTGATTGATCAAAAACCCATCTTTTATCAGAGTATAAAACATAGAAAAAGCGTGTTGTATTATTTTTTGCCACATTACTTCTATATCATAAAGCAAATTCAGAAGCCTAAGCCTACTTCGGACATTTGAGAACACTCGAGAAGTGTAGAAAATACTCGCCTGTGGCTCGTGTTTTCTACATTTCCCTCGTGTTCTCAAATGCCCATCGTGTTTTATCACAGTGTAATACACGGCTTAGGCTTCTGTAATTGTTAAATAATGATTGACGCTGCAATGCCTAATCTAATAATGACAAAACAAATTGTACCTAGCACAATAACTACATACACACAAAAGCGCCAAGTGCATCTAAAGGAATTATAGAACAAAAGCAAAAGATAAAAAAAGACGTTCGTTAATATCATAATATCCAACTGGCCATTCTAGTTTTCTCGTTTATTGGTTTGAGTTTTCAGGACGTTCAGAGTCGGGTGCCAACTTGTCTTGCCAATCGATAGGAATCGATGAATTGCTTTTCTGCGACTATCGATTGATCATCGATTGATTGATACCAATCGATACCGATTAACTAATTTTATCGATTAATATCGATCCATTAACTGCTTTTCCGATCGTCGATTTCCATCGATTGGACACCCCAGAATATGTTGGTGTGAGTCCCTTTTTTCCTACTCAGTGCTTGTCGAGACCTCACCTTGCATTAGATATATATTCGAAATGATGGCAGTTTGAGTTGTATTCTCGCCCTATTAACATATGAGCATAGGCGATGGAGAATCTGCTTTCGCGTCCCCGTTATTTCAGCAAAATAACAGTTGACAACTACCAATACCACCGACAGTCGACCGATACACCACCGATTGCTGATTGCAACATATCGGTCGAGGCGTCGGCCGAGTGTCGACCGACATGCCGACCAAGTGCCGACCGATAGTGTCGACCAACGGTCAATCAACTTGAAGAACATGTGGACCGACACTCGGCCGACTCGCGGTCGACAGACGCCTTAATTCCACATGACCCTGTAGTTTTTCCCTTCTAGTGCTTAATTCGTGATTACAAAGTCATTTATTATTCGGAAGATGATGAGATAAAAATATTTTCATTCCCGTATTTTAAGTTTTGAGAACAAACCTTTGAACCGCCCCGAAGACTTCGGAGGGTAACCAGAGTTTTATGTACAGGTATACAAGACACGTTCCACAAAAGAAATATACTCTATGCGCGAAATCAAGGTCGATTTGTTTTAAGCAGAAACAGGATCTCTAATTTGAACTCACATGTTTGGCTATTGTTATTGTCTATTGTCTATCAACTTTATTGGTCATAAAATTACAATATAATTAAAAGAAGAAAAGGACCAATAGGAATTGCGCAAACGGGAAAATAAAGTTACCCATGCGAGGCGCAACCCTAGAAGCTAGTAAGAATGGTGATAGAAAATCTTAAATTTGATAAAAATTACAATAAAATCTAATAATTACTTATAGTTAAAAAATTATAGTTAAATCTAATTAATTACAATAGTTTAAGACAAGATGCGGATAATATTAGTCACAGAAAATTAAGAGCGGTGGCAAGGGCAGTTACGGAAGAGGAACCAGGAGCAGGGCGTGTCAATATCATAGGTAGTGTCCAGTAAAGTGAAATAAGTGGCGTGCAAAAAAATATTTGAATAAACTTGGGCTAGAAAATTTGTCTTGAGGGGCGAGATTACAGATAGTGTTCCAGGGTTTTACAATTCTATTGAAAAAAGAAGCTTGAAAAGTTGCGGTTTTACAGTAAGCAGGTTTTAGTACGAGGGTGGGGTTCTTAGAGCGGGACCGGCCATGTGTGGTAAAAGTAACATATCGTTCAATTTTTAGGTCAGTATATCCAGAAATACAGTTATAGAGAAATAAAAGATCTCTCAGTTCCCTGTCATATGTTAGTGGTAACAAGCGAAGAGTCAGCAATCGTTGTTTGTAGGACATCTCGCCGATTCTAGTTCTTAGTATCCAGCGAGTGGCGCGCCTCTGGACTCTTTCTAAGATTGTTCTCAAATTGACACTAGCAGGAGACCAAACCTCCGTGGCATAAGTAAGCTGTGACTTCACGAGAGATAGATAAAGTGTCCGTCTTACTTTGATGTCGGTCATAAGTGGGCAAGTTCTTTTTAAGAGTCCCAGCATTCTATTAGCCTTGAGTACAATACGCGTTACATGCGAGTCCCACGTTAGATTTTTAGTAATAGTTACACCGAGGTCTTTTTCTTCCTGAACGCGTTGTATGTTTACCTCGCCAAGGTGATATTCATGATTTACAGGTGTTTTCTTTCGCGTAATTGTTAGCACTTTGCATTTGGAGGCGTTGAACTTCATATTTGATTCGTGGCTCCAGGTGTTTAAACTTGTCAGATCCTGCTGGAGAATAGCACAGTCCTTTACTGACAAAATAGTACGGTGCAGCTTGGTATCACCGGCATACAGAGCGGTGCTGGTTTGCTCATGGATGACATCAGGGAGGTCATTGATAAATATCACAAAGAGGAGTGGGCCGACAAGACTACCCTGAGGTACACCGGAAGTGACCGGTAGACGCTCAGAGGCGGTGCCGTCAATCCCAACTCTCTGCGATCTGTCCTTTAGGTAGTCAGAAAACCAATCTAACAGTTGACCTGTGACACCGTACCATTTCAGCTTTTCAATAAGAATGACGTGATCAACTGTCTCGAAGGCCTTGGCAAAATCAAGGTACAAAATATCCGTCTGCTTATTTTTGTCGAGTGCCTCCCCAATTGAATGGAGTACGGATAAGAGTTGCGAAGAGCATGAACGGGAACGCATGAATCCGTGTTGTAAGGATGTAATAGATTGCGAGACATGGGAATAAAGTCTATTACAAACGCAGCGTTCCATAACTTTACTCACAATTGGTAAAAGTGAGATTGGTCTGTAATTTTCAGCTGGCTCTAAAAGATCTTTTTTATGAACCGGAGTAACATCAGCTGACTTCCATTCTGATGGGAACCGCCCAGTACGCAGAGAATGGTTGAATAGGGAACAAAGACTTGGCGCGATCTGCTCACTGCACTCTTTAAGAATACGCGCAGAAATTCCATCGGGGCCAGTGGCTTTTGACGGATCCAAAATAAACAAGCAATCTCTCACCTCGTTGAAAGATAGTGTGATCTCAGAAAGTTCCGTATTTATTCTCATGGGATACATTTGCAAACTGCGTGCTTTGTCCTGCTTGGATGATGTAAACACAGAGCAGAAATAAGCATTAAAAAGCTCAGCTTTTTCGGCTGCAGTTTTTGCTGATTTCCCGTCAAAGGTGATCTCAGTATTCGAGCCCGGTCGATGATGTAGGATAGCTTTGTGATAGTTCCAGAATAGTTTAGGGTTTTCCTTTAAAGAGCCTTCAATTTTAAGGAGATAGTCGCGATGTTTTTGTCGAACAAGTTTCTTGATTTCATTGCTTAAAGATCTAAGCTTTAGCTTCCGTTCCACGGTTTTGTTTTCACGATATTTCCTCAGGGCACGGTACTTTCTGCGTAATGCAGACTTAACTTCCCTGTCTATCCAAGGAGGAGAGTTGGTGTTTCTAATGGTCTTCATTGGGACACATTCAGCAACTGCTGCTAGAAATAAATCTTTCCACCGAGACCAATAGATGTCAACATCGTCGGAGTGCGACATGTCAGAAGGTAGCAGCTGTAGGCGACTTCGCAGATCGTCAAAATCTGCCCTTTTGTAGTCGTACGTTTTACGGCGCACACGCTTTGATCGCTTGAATTTCAGTCGGATAAAAAAGTCCACCAAATAATGGTCAGAGGGAAATTCATTTTGCAAAGGAGAAGTTGTAGAAACATGGTCTATGACTTCGGAGAAGTTACATAGAAGCAGATCAAGTTTGTTTCCAGCAATATGCGTTGGACCTTTGATAAACTGACGAAGAAAATTATCCTCCATAAGGTCAGAAAAAGCTTCCTCTTCCGCCGTTCCGCGTAAGCTAGTTGAGGTAGACTCGTCCAGGACCATTTAATTGATGGAAGATTGAAATCGCCAACTAAGACCATACAGGCCATTTCGGAATTTTGTTGAAGAGAGTGGTTCAGCAGATTTAGATCGTCAGGACCAGGATCTGGATGATAAAATGTGTAAAGGATAACTGGTTTAGAGCTATCCTTAAACAGCTCAACGGCTACAAGTTCGATTTGTTCTCTCTCTAAGTCAAAGCGGCGGTTAGACCGGATGTCAATTTTAACAGCAATCAGCACTCCACCTCCGGTCTTTCCTGTTCTATCCTTACGATAGATGTTATACCCAGTAAGTATTTCAGATGATAGCACTGTGTCGTTGAGCCATGTCTCGCAAATGGACACAACATCGTACGAGCGGCGGTAAACCAACTGTTGTAAAATAGTTAATTTGCATATTTTGCACGAAGGATTACCATCAAGCGGGACGAAAGCTTTGACACTTCTTGCGTTTAAATAAAGGACGCTCAAACCGGCGCTGGTTTGATAGTTGAGCTTTCTTGGAGGTCCTGGGTTAGGACAAATGTCGCCACTGATGGTTAAGCAGCTAAGTTGGAATGAAGAGGTGGAGTTTGGATAGCGACTGATCCTGGCACTAAAATATTTCTTGACTTTCATTCGGATGAAATCAACTTTGCACTGTAGTGAGCTGTTGTAGGTTGAAATTCGCCTCTGGGATCCATATGTGAGCATATTGGAAACCCCGGGAGTGTTAGGAATGCGAATATAAATCTGCCAGTCAAGAGTCCACAAGTTGAACAGCAAGAATACGAGAATTATTTCGGAGCGCATGGAGCGCATGGAGCCGTGACTGCCCGCCATCTTGGAATCGTTATTAATTAATTCAGTTGTCTGACAAAAGAGAAGTAAAGCTCCTTGCACTGCAGTGCAAATCGACAAAAAAAAAAAAATTCTTTTCGTTTTCAAAGCAATATTGATATCCTCTTAGATCTTTCTCTCATTTTGTCTGACCGACATTTTGTTTTGTTATCACTGAAGAAATAATATTTGATCACTATTGGGTAGAAGAAGCTGCAAGACGATGAAGATGTAAAGTACTGTGAAATATTTCATGGCTGTTTGTTGATCCTAATTTTCTCACTGATCCTTTGTTCTTACTGTTGCATTTTCCTACTGATCTTACGTTCCTACTTATCCCTTTGTTTCGACTTATCCTACGTTCGGACTGATTCTGTACTTCTAATCTCTCTGCTATGATTATTTTATTTTCTAGATTCTCGTACCGTGCTGCACATCATGGACCAAAGGTTAATTTTTGTGGCTATGATGCTCTTGATCATGATACTCCCTTCCATTGCTGCATTGGGTAAGAAGACGTTTATTTTATTTATTTACTTTTTTTGTTTAAAATCTGTATCAGTTAAATTCAGTCGAGATAATTTTTTTTGGAGGCGGGGATAGCTGAAAGTGTGAAAAAGAAAGGAAAAGAGCATTACAACTTGCAAAAAGAGTCAGTATTTGAGTACGAAACAATAGTTTGAAAATGACGCAATTTATTTTATAAATGTAAGTTTGTACATCAATTCACTGATTCATTTACTAACTCTTCCACTCATATATCTTTAGATTCCTGGGTCAAAGTGAATTCCCGTCCTGTATGTTTTGGCGCCAAGGATAACACGTTTGGCAGTTTCAACGTTCCTTACGGTGGCAAGATAGCAGCTGTAAAATTGGTCTACCTAAGCGGTTACGTGACTTGCTCTAAAAGCGTATTTTCCTACTGGTCTTTCTGGGGCTGTGGTAACAATCCTTCAGTACCAAAACACGTCAATGTAATCATAACAACTCCAAGCAATACCATTATTACGCCAGTAAGCCCGTTCCTCAAGAATCACCCTGGAAAGTGGTACGAGTTACCCGAATATAACTCGTTTTCTCCTGAGATTATCCTGCCGCGTTTTTCTCCTTACTCGGTGAGCTCGGGCCAAGAGTTGCGAGTGTGGTATGGTGAGGATTTGGCGGGCAGCACTGAAAGCGACAATGAAGGACTGGTCTGCTGTGATGTTTATGGCCTCTATATCTAAAAATACTGGCACGTTTTCAGTTACAAGAGTCAGGCAAATTTTTTGACTGAAAGTATTCAATTTTCACTTTCTAGTTGCAGCAATTAAGAGCTCAATTAATTCTTGTAATATTTAGTATTAGAGAAATTGCTTCGTGTACTTGAAGGGAAAGGGAAAGCGGAGATAAGAAATGTAGAAAGCTGTTAAACGAATGTGTTTAAAGTAAGTGATTTGATGGCAATATTATTGTACACCATAAGGCTAAGCACATAAACAAGCTAAAATAAAACGAGGACATAAATGAAAAAAAGTTGTTCATCGTTTCTCTTCTGCTTTACAGTTGCATGGGTCATCACGGAATTCCTCATTTTCGAAATAAGGTGTAGATATAAGGTGCAAAAATAAGATGCAGAAATAAGGTGCAGAAAGTAGGTGCAGAAATAAGGCGCAAAAATAAGGTGCAGAAATGATCTGCAAAAATAAGGTGCAGAAATAAAATGCAGAAATAAGGTGTAGAAATAAGGTGCAGAATCCCGTGCAAAATGTGTAGCCGTGCAAGAAAAGTCACAATGTGCATGGAGGTAGGGCTTAGTAAGGACCGCAGAAACCATTTTAAAATGGTAGGGCTAGGGCTAAGAAACATGGCCTACGAAAAATATGTGTCACCCAGGTAATCTGGACGATCATATAAATTTTTTCTTTGTCAAATATGAAAAGGCCAAGTAAATCTCTCTTTACTATTGTTAGGACGAATTACAACAATGACATAAAAATGCTACTTGCTCTTTTTTTTTCTTTATCCCGTAGAGTTAAGACCCCACATCCACAAATCTAAAAATATAGGCACCCAATGTCTACATGTAATATAAACACAGCAGATTCAAAAGTAGAGCTCCAAATCCAATTCAAGCGCACATGATAGTTTCCATAATTTCTAAACGTGGTGAGAGATGAACGTTAAATTTGGATCGGTTTTAGGGGACTAAAATTCACGATCAAGTATAACGCAGTTGGCGTGCAAATCTACCACGCCACTTGAAAATAAGCCATTTCCGTGTTACCTTTAGCCTGTTTCACAAAGCGAGTCCGGGGACCCATCCTTTCAAATGAAAACGAGATTTCGTTCACATGCAAATTAAACCCATTGTCATATGAATGGTTGGAACACCAGGCCGGCCTCGCTTGGATAGTGAGGCTTAAGGCAACTCGGAAATGGGCTATTAGGCAATAGATCGACATGTAGGAATCAAAATAGCGGAGCGCGATAAAATACGTGTGAACTCTGTGAGAGTAGACAAGGAAAATCACCTGATCTCCAAAGATTACTGAAGAAATGTTACAACCGTTACTAGATCACATCCTCCGATATCCATTTTCTGTAATCTTAATTGTTCTTACTCCAACGAATATTGAATATTACATGTAACGACGGTCGCGGAAGTAGCATGTATCAGGTGATTAGCCCGCTTGGTTCCACATGAACTGATGACAACTGATTTAATGACAAATGGTTGCAGAACCGATTTAATGTGATGCGTGTTCACTATCAGCTAATTCAATAGACCGGTCAAATACAATGGTATTCGACAATAAAAATGTTTAACAAAACGAGCTGCTTGTCGTTGTACACCTTAGATCTGGATGTCATGAATTTCCTTTTAGGTATGCGGACCACATACCCTGGTATTCGATAATTAATTGTATACCCAAGATCTGGATGTCATGAATTTCCTTTCGGGTATGTGAATCCCACACAGATGGTCTCTTACTAATGAATAACAAGAGTTCTTCAGGTTCCTTCTGATAAATCCGTCGGTAAAAGTAATTAAAGTAAAACTCTATTTAGCCACCAGGCCAGCCTTCGTGATAACGCTAGTAACATATAACGAATATTAAACTTGATCGAGGTCCTTAAAGAGATCCACTCCTAAATATTTATTTTGTTCATAGTGTTTTTTTTATCGTGCATTTCTCCTTTGCGCGGGACCTCCAATTGTTTTCCTCTTTGGACTCATTGAAGAACACCGTCTGATTATTGACTTCGCTGGGAGCCTAGGAAGCGTAGGCGCGGTCGTCCACACTACACCGGAGGAATTTAAAAACACAACAATCACCGGTCGTTTCATATCTTTGTTTGAAGAAATCTTGGCCAGCGAAATCACGTGGTTCTCCTGATCCTATCGTGTTCGAAAAGGTCCAATTTAAAATGTTTTTCATCCACATGAAAACTCGAAACCGGTGTTTTCACTGAATTTCTCCGGTTTGAAGAGCGTTTACGAAAAGCTTCATTTTCGTGACGGATTACTCTGGACAGTAGGCCTAACCGTAGAAATAATTTGTATGCGTTTTTAAATTCCTCCGGCGTAGTGTGGACGGAATCTGGAACAAACCACCAAACAAACGGTTTAATGACCAAAACAAAGGCTCTACAAGTGTGTTCAGTAAACCTTTGAACATTTCATAGCCGTCCTCTGCAAAACAACAACGCAAAATGACCGCGAACGCGAACAATGAAACGAACTGTTAATTTTTCGTATTTCAATTTAGAATTGAACGCTGTCATTACAATACATATTTAGTCTGAGCGAGGTTTTAGAGCCATAGGCATCCTCGAAAAATTCAGTTTACAAGGCGTTGTCCTCGGAGTCGCCGTCGTCATTGTTAAGATCCCTATATTTGCATCTCGGATGCTGGAAGGTCGATACACTTGTTTAACGTGGGGTCTGTCATTCTAACTGGCTGCTTTGTGCTTTGCTTGTGTTTTATCCCAAGACTAGTCGAACGCAGATGAGAGTATCGTGTAAAAACCGTAACAAATCGCATAAATTGCTGCTCTTTGCCATGGTTCTTTTCAATCCGGCGATTAAGTTGTCGAGCGTTTCGGTAGGAAGTTTTTCCCTAATGCTGAAGCAATCTCGTTTACGTAACTTCCCCGATGCAATACCTTTTCATCTTCCCCTTTACTACACGGCAATCGTTTGCATCTTCCTCTTAAGGCTTTGAACACTCAGAGGTCATCGTCATCGCGATATCAATAACGTCCTTGAACATGGCGAGTTGATACTCGGGGCTTTCCTACTCCAAACCAAGTAATTATTACAGTATTTCTCTTTCCATAGCTTCCAGCTCTCGGGGATCTCGCCACTTCATTGACCTCAAATCTAAATGTTGCGGAGACAATGATATCTGCTGGAATAACATTGAAAATTGTGATGCTTTAGGCAGCGAGGCATCGGAAGTTATTTTCGCCCGTAAGCATTCGTAGACGGTATACGTTGTCGACGAATTAGCACTACCCTTTCGCTGCAACATGTAATATTAGATGGCAGAGAGAACCTTAAACGAACTTCGTCAATGCAATCAAGGCTTAATCTGGCTACTGTAACTCAAGATACACAAGGTGAACGCGTATTCTAATATGCAACTGTATGTATAGCATAAATTACAAAGCCATTACAGAACATGTTTAGTATATTAGGCCTTAAATTAATGTATGTCTGCCATTTTGAATAATCAAATTCAGCCGGTATCAGAAACTCGTTTGTCCAGTTTGGCAACGACGTCGGTGCTTTCTCAATGGCTCACAGCCAAGCCTTTTGTTCCTTCGCTTTATGAGTGTAACACCACCAGGATGGTTGGGCGGCCAGTTAACTCCACCACAATATACACATTTCTTTTAATCTCTCTTAAAACAATACCTCCTTGATATACAATCAAGTATTTCTCCTCAATCATCCCCCTCTCATGCCCCTCGCATCCTACATCTCATTAATCCCCCACATATACCTACACATCCTACACAGCTTTCATCGTATTAATTCCCAACATATACCTACACAGCCCACATCTCATGAATTTCTCACACTTACCTTCACAGTTTGCATTTCATTAAATCGTTTCTAGAGTCATTACTCATTATATTCAGTGGTTACCAACTCATGTAGAGCCAAGTAGTCTTATGAGATAAATTGACTATCGCTGTTCAAATTATTTGTTCACTTGTAGCCTGCGAATAGGCTCCCGTTTGGGTTAATGGGTTTAGTGCGAGCTCGCCAAGCTGGTATAGGATGATCGGGGAGGGCCGAGTGCGGAATGGTGACGAGGGGGAGCGCAATTCGCGGAATTGTTTTTTTCCGCGCTAAACGGCTCGCTTCGCTCGCCGGAATTTTTTTTCCGCCCTCGCTGGGAGCCTGTTCGTAGGCTAGTTAATTTGCCGTGCGTTCAGCCATTCGAACGGATACCGTAAGGAACGTTTTCGCTTGAGAGGTCACATATTTTCCGATGCATTTTTGTAGCTGAATCGGCAAAGTTCTTCTTTTAACGACGCTTTTAGGGTCGAGAAAGTAAAATTAGCGATGTACTTACTTCTTTTTACGCGACGCGTGCAATTGGTGAAAAAAAATTCTCCGTAACGCGTGATTTAATAGAAAAATTCAGCGTGATGCGTGATTGGTACCCCACCTTTGCCACCCTCTCTATAACTCGAGTCATTGGATGGTCAAGCTAGAGGCCAAACAATTTACAGTTGCTGGAAGTTAAACTATCTATCTACCTATCTATCTCCCTAGAGTCAGAACGAGAAATTCCAAGTCTTCAAAATCTTAAGTATGTCATATTCAAAATTTATTTGCCTGTCGAAAGAGAACGAGTTTGGTAAATTGTTAATTGTAACTTGTGGTAGTCGCCAAACTTCCATATTATTTCCTTTTGTGCAAGTGAATTTTGTCGCAGTGTCTGGCGATTTCTCTGATCTGTAGCACACTAATTAAGAAAACCCCATCACTATGATTTGCTTCCCTACTAGAAAAAGCAGTGTTTAGGAGGGCAAATGTTCATCCTCTATAAAGTTCTGCCCTGCATGCATGTTATCGTACCAATTAGGAAAAATGTTTTCCCAGTTGACAAAATTTTTCCTTTGGTGATCATTCACTCATTTCGTCTCATCGACATTTACATTTTTAACTTTGTATTGCTCTTTGCTGGGAAAATGAGATTTATTTGATCTCTGTTAGCTACAAGGGTGTAAACCGATGGAAAGCTCTGTGAAAAATGCGTCACTCTTTACGTCAGAGATGAACCTGAGAGCCGGAAATGAGAAACATTCTCTCAAGGTGAGATCCACACATCGTCAAACGGAGTATTTTAAGTTAAAGTAAAACTTTCCTTCGTGCTCCTGATTGTAAATTAAAAGAATGGACAATAACAGGAAGAGACATCAATTTTCCTTGTCACAAGATCCTAAATTTACAATAAAAGGAAATTCTAGATGTTGAGTTGACCCTTACTTTTTTCCCGTTTCGTGCTTAATTCGTGATTACAGAATCATTTATTATTAGAAATAGGAGGAGATCAAAATCTTTTTACTAGCTAAGTTTATCTTTGAAGAACAAGCCTGTGATCCCCGATGAAGACTTTGTGTACACGTAAATAAGAAGTGTTTCAAAGCAGTGTTTCTTTTGAGGATCCTGTGGCAAGGAAAATTGATGTCCCTTCCTGTTATTTTCCAATCTATTAATTGCCCAAAGAGGATTCATTTTAAATCCTCCTAATGTAGTGGGACATTCCTAAAGTATTATTTACGACCTCTGTCACTGAAGCTGATATTTTGTTCATGTTGACCATGGCAATTTTAGTCATCCGGTCATCTCGTGACTACGGGTCATTCAAGTTGCGTCAAGAACGGAAGTAAGTATATTATATGACGCTTTACAGGAAAAAAATTTTACTTTCACTTTTCCAGTCCATTCAAGGTGCAGCTTGCGTTCACAACACTGATTAGCAAAACCAAACGAGTGATACATCTTGGGACCGTAAAAGCCAATTTTAAGTACG